>NC_041338.1:36983619-36988619 GCF_004354835.1 Perca flavescens
TTATCAGGCAAACAGTCCTGTCCTCCCATGGGACCTTATTTCAGTCAAATATTTATACAGATTTTGTAGTTTCTTCTCCCCTCTGTGACAGGAAACTGAATATCTTTGAGTTGTGGACAAGACAAGACATTTGATGACGTCATGTTGGCCTTTTGGGGAAACACTGATCCACATTTTTCACCATTTTCTGACAGTTTAGAGACCAGACAACTCATCCATTCATCCAGGAAATAATGCACATATTAATCGACTAGTAATATAATCATTAGTTGCAGCCCTGTAGACTTCTCTCTCTGATGGAGGCCAGTCCTCCTACCCCCCCCCCCCCCTGTCCTCCATCTTTCTCTGCGTCTCCTACCTTCCTGCGGTGGTTTTCGTAGTTGGTGAGGTCCCACCGCTGCTGCAGGTATCGGTTGGTGACGGGCTTTATCGGCTGGTAGGACCTGTGCATGATGACCACAGAGGCTCGATCAAGCTCTGGAGCAGCACTGCACCAAGTCTGTCTCTCTGTCTGTCTGTCTGTCTCTCTGTCTGTCTGTCTCTCTGTCTGTCTGTCTTGTGTGTCTCTGTGTGTGTGTTTGCAGGCTTGGGGTATTGTTACCATGGAGATGCACCCCTCTTTATCTCAGCCAGATCAGGTTCCATTTAATTATTACTGAACAGAGGAGACACAAATACACACACACACACACACACACACACACACACACACATTTTAGGTGGATTATATTTCGTGTAGCATTGATCTTTTCTGTCATTTTTACTTTCACATCTAAATATTTGAATCAAAATATACATGTTATTTTTTCAGATTGTAGTTTAAAAAAATGCTTCTTTTTTTAAAATGTTTAAACTAACTAAACTAACTCCCAACGTTCTCACAATGCTCGACAGTGATTGGCTGACAGCAGCAGACAGTTTGTCCAATTAAAAACAAGTTAAAAGTCCGGGAGTTAGAACTAAAACCATCTGTTTAGTAAAATGAGAAGAATTAGATACAAAAGAACTAATGTAAGAAATAGGCCTAAAAACATTTAAAGACATTTAAAGAATGAAAAAAGACGCGATGAATCAATCATTTATTTAATTAAAGGAAGAAAAAAGACAAAGGCTGTGTGTCAAAGCGCCTACGTCACACTTCAAACACACAGTCTGAAGTATATCGTGGAGATAACACACTGAAAGTACCAGGATGAGCCCCTAAAAATGCTCATAAAGTTCAGTGTTGAACTAAATGGGCGCCATCTGGACTACAAAGCAGAAAGGGGAGGGGCCAGGGGACGTTGACCGGCAGCTGATTGGACGAACGCGTCTCATTGAGAATCTGATCAGACTGCAGGCCAAAGGGGCCCAAATTTTTTGGGGGTCAAGTGAGCAGGTCAGGCTTCTTCAGAAGTAGTGTGAACACTCAAATCAGACCAGATCTGATTCTTTCAGATCAGATTCCACATGTGGTCCTGAATCCGACCCAGATCTGGCGGGTTACTAGTTACTAGTAACGTGGCATCACTGTCGGTCCCACTGGCTGGTGTGTCTGCAGCTTTAGAGTTCACAGACACGTCTCTGCTGACTGACCTGGGACACAGCCAATAAACGAGAGAGAATTATAGAGTGCGGTCTAGACCTACTCTATCTGTAAAGTGTCTCGAGATAACTTGTTATGATTTGATACTATGAATAAAATTGAATTGAATTGAAATGAGTAAAAAGTATAATATACTTTATACAATTATACACAAGTCCTTGTGTCTCTCAGCTGTGTCTTGTGTGTTCACTTTCTTCGCCTGAACATGATAAACTGTCTCCAGTTTCTATTCAGCGTGACCTCATCCTATTAAAGCTGTTTCTGCCCGGCAGCAGCAGGAATAAAACAGCCGTGTCATGAGCCGTGTGAGAGATTAAACCCCCGACCTCAGCTGAACTCTCTCCGCGGAGAGATTCCTCCACGGAGGCTGCAGCCCAGGGACGGAAATAATGACGAGCTCACACACAGACAGCGCTGTGCTTTTATTAAGCCGTCAGCTCCACTTAAACGGCCTCTGGCTCTGCAGACGCTTGTGTTCGTTGGCCGGTGTTAGCTGCCGTGAAGCCCAAACCTCAGTCCTGTGTTACTTCACGGTGAGTTGTAGCCTCAGCTCCAGCTGACGTATTTAAAAAGTTAAAGTGTCTCCATGTTAGCAGGGTTGTTCATGTTTTGCTCTTTAAAGAGTTCTCCACTGATTTATCATTCATCTGTTTTTTCCCAGTTCATTATCTCAAGGTCTATATAAAAGAGACTTCAGATACAGTATTAGGGGACCACTAAGGTCTATATAAAAGAGACTTCAGATACAGTATTAGGGGACCACTAAGGTCTATATAAAAGAGACTTCAGATACAGTATTAGGGGACCACTAAGGTCTATATAAAAGAGACTTCAGATACAGTATTAGGGGACCACTAAGGTCTATATAAAAGAGACTTCAGATACAGTATTAGGGGACCACTAAGGTCTATATAAAAGCATCCAAAGAGCAGCATGTCATGGGACCTTTAAATGTTTAAATAAAGAGTTGGAAGCCTGGATATAAAACATTTGATTCTGCGCAAAAAAAAAAAACATTTTGGAAACGGCAAAAAAAGACAAAGACACAAGACATAAACTTAGTACGTACTTTGAGTTCTTAAAAAGGGCAGGAATATGATGTGGTTCCCTCAAAGCTCTCTAGTTTCCCCCTGAGGGGAGTTCATGGGGAGCGTGTGTTCAGTGGGACGAGGTGATTAGAGACTGGAGACTGAAATTAGAGTGTGAATCAATCAGGATTATGTTTGCACCGCACGGTAATTTAGAGAGGCAGTTACTTAGTCAGAGTGACATCATCCATCATACAGACTTTAACTGAAGCGACATTTGGACTGCAGGACTTCTGCTGGTACCAGAGCATTTTCACAGAGAGGTATTAGTACTTTTAGGGGCCCTATTTTAACGATCTGAGTGCACGGCATGAAGCGCCTGGTACAGGTGTGTTTAGGGCGTGTCCAAATCCACTTTTGGTAGTTTGACGGTGGTAAAAAAGGGTCCATGTGCCGGGTGCATCTTTCTAAAGGGTTGTCCTTAGTGTCTTCATTAATCAGAGGTTTGTTTTGGGCATAACATGCAATCAACCAATCAGAGATCATCTCCCGTTCCCTTTAAAAGCCAGGCGCGTTTGGACCTTGGAGCATTGCTGTTATGATGGAGGATTTACACCCTAATATTTTTGCTTGTAATCTTCTGCATGTGTGTGTGCTGCTGTGTGTGTGTGTGTGTGTGTGTGTGTGTGTGTGTGTGTGTGTGTGTGTGCTGGTGTGCGTCCATGTGTGTGTAACAAGCATAGTGTGCACTCGCTGTGCACAAGCCTATAGGAGCATTTTACTAATGCTCTGTTAAAATAACAATGAAAGGCTGCGTTATTGACTTTAGTCCAGGTTTTTGTTGGTCAATGGCGCGATCACTTCCCGCTGCCTCGAGATAGCAATACTCCCAGAATGCACCTGAACACACCTCCCTGTAAGACCAGCACGCCCAGAATGCACCTGAACACACCTCCCTGTAAGACCAGCGCGCCCAGAATGCACCTGAACACACCTCCCTGTAAGACCAGCACGCCCAGAATGCACCTGAACACACCTCCCTGTAAGACCAGCACGCCCAGAATGCACCTGAACACACCTCCCTGTAAGACCAGCGCGCCCAGAATGCACCTGAACACCCTCCCTGTAAGAACACACCTCCACCTCCCTGTAAGACCAGCACGCCCAGAATGCACCTGAACACACCTCCCTGTAAGACCAGCTGCTACATATTCACACTGTACTTCATTCATGTTTCATGCATTCATGTTTCATGCATTCATGTACTGCAATAGAATTTGTACAATCCATTGTTTTAGAAACAATCTTTTAAGCCTTGTAGTCTTACTTTATTTCTACGTAACGTTATTATATCTCACCGTAGCTATAGTTACTTTATGGTACTTTATACACATATTGACTCGCTCTCTTCTTACTCTTATTTTACCGTGGATGTGACTGTGAGTAACTGCAACTAAACAGTTTCCCTGAGTGGATCAATAAACCTAACCTAACCTAACTCCTAACAATCAGTGCTCTGTTACAAGTCTACTTCTGCCCTTTCTTCTGTTGTCTGTTGTCTGTCCTGTCCCTTGTCTGTCTTAAATGCTCTACTTCAAGTAGTAATTGCACTTTATGTATAAGCTATAATGTGTGTGCACTGAATGTAGCCTGTGTCAAATGTCGTTTTTATATATTTTAAGTGTGCTCAGCGTGTAACACCACTTGACCCACGGTGAAATGTTGTTTCGTCTCACTATGTACAGTGCATGTGTATGGTTCAAATGACAATAAAACCCACTGGACTTGACTGAAGTATTTGGATTGTCCCCTCTGACTCTGATGAAGACACAGTGGTGTTGAAACATTGGTCTGTTTGCACAATTAAAGGCTGCAGGTCAGTCAGGGTGCTTCAATCCCCTTTCCCCCCCATAAAACAAACTCAGTCTTTTTAATCACTGAGCATTGAGGCAACAGTGTCTCTCTCTCTCTCTCTCTCTCTCTCTCTCTCTCTCTCTCTCTCTCTCTCTCTCTCTCCTCCCCCCTCTCTCCCAGAATGTCTCCTGTCCCCTGTAGAGCATAATAAGCAGACTTCAAAATAAATGGATTCCCTGCGGCGCTAAATCAAAGCAAGAGAAGACAACACCCAACCACACTCAGCGGTAAACATGCTCAATTAATCCTGCGCACACCCACACACACACACACACACAGGCGCACACACACACACACACAGGCGCACACACACAGGCTCACACACACACAGGCGCACACACACAGGCTCACACACACACACACACACAGACAGGCGCACACACACAGGCTCACACACACACACACAGGCTCACACACACAGGCTCACACACACACAGGCTCACACACACACAGGCGCACACACACACACACAG
>NC_041338.1:36996119-37013619 GCF_004354835.1 Perca flavescens
TTATCACAAGCCTCATTGTGTAAATATTTAGGGGAAAGCAGCAATTGTCAACCCTACAATATCGCCACAATATCGATATCAAAGTATTTGGTCAAAAATATTGTGATATGTGATTTTCTCCACATCGCCTCAGCCCTACGTAGAAAGCCGTTCAGATGTTGACCAGCTCACCAGGAGACTGAAGGCAGGACACATTCAGAAACCAGATCTCACTCAGAACAACATGGATGGAGTTTTTCAAAGTTTGTATGTGTATGGAAGCACCAGAGACACAAAATAACACCCCAAATCCCTGAAATAGTGATTTTTCTTTTCATAATATGGGCCCTTTAAGGCTTAAGCATGGAACGACTACAACACAAAAACCTCAGTAGACAAAACATTTCATTAAAACTTGTGTGTGACAAATATATGTCAAAATCTAAGCTTTGTCTAGGAAGGGATTAGCAAACTCTGAGTAGCAAACTCTGATTTATATGTATATTCATGTATATTCATATTATATGTATATTTATATGTACAACAGAGCTAACACTTCACTGCAACACAAACTAATATATTTATTCACCTCTATTCACAAACACAATGAGGCATATTATCAGCTGTGATTGAACTGTATTTTTTGAGTTACTATATAGCCCAACTTTGATCTTGACATATAGGCTAAGCATTCTGTAGAAAATAACAATAAACCCACTATTAATTACATTACCCCCCCAACACCTGCTTTTCGATGATGTTCACGTCACGTAATTACATCACTTCATAACGTTCCCATGGCAACCGGGGGAAACGGCTGCTCTTGTGTGAAGTAAACGCAACATTTTTCAAGTTTCTGCTAAGATATATTACGGGAATTTTTTGCCACCAAAATGCGGGGATTATGAAATCATGCAAGCCCCGCATATTTTGCACGAAAATCGGCAATTTATGCTGCAAAAAATGCAGCTCCCCCGCATAAATATGCAGACTTTGGCTGATTATGCGTTGAATTATGCGATCGCATAATTGCGATTTTCTGGAGGGACTGATTATAAGTTTTACAGTGAATGCTTATTTATTTATTTTTTCTTCATTTGTTTATTCATTTAAATATTGACTGCAATGGCATTCCATATTTTCCAGTCCTAATGCTGCGTTCCAGAAACAATTTTTAGCCCGTAAGTTACGACTTCAAGTCACGTCTCACGACATGGTAGCATTCCAGGCAAAGTCGCGAGCTGGCTAGCTAAACATTGTGCCGTTGGTAGGGATCAGGCATAAGGGGTTCAAGTCAGGGTTCAGCTTATGCTACCTAACGTTGACGTTGTACAGGTTTACATGGTAACGTTGACGTTAGGTAGCGGCTACTTAACGTTGACGTTAGCTAGCGCTAGCTGATACTAGCGATTTCTAGGCAGCGACATATTTGGGGCTTCATTTAATAAACATAGTAGTAGTAGTAGTAGTACACAATCGTATGTGTATTGCTTTGATTACAATGTGCGGAATAACTTCATGTTGCCTATTTATTTCTATTTTTCTTTATTACTATTAATCACCGGCGTCTGTACAGCGTCAACAGGTGTCGACATTGTTGTTTATGTGTGTGTGTGTGACGTCAAAAACTGTAACAGGGAGTACAACGATCTGGTACCAGTTCACGGGTAGTAATGCTGCGTTCCAGACACAGTTTTTAGCCCGTAAGTTACGACTTCAAGTCAAGACTCACGACTTGGTAGCGTTCCAGGCAAAGTCACTGTCGGTACACAATCCGTTCTAGCTAGCGTTAGCTAGCGGCTACCTAACGTTGACGTTAGCTAGTTGACGTTAGCTATCTAGGTTACTTTACGTTGCCTATTTATGTCTATTTATTTCTACTTATCACTGTTAACAAACGGCGTCTGTACAGCATCAACGGGGGTCACCATTGTTGTTTATGTGCGTGTGTGACGTCAAAAACTGTAACTGGGAGCACAACGATCTGGTACCAGTTCACGGGTAGTAAGTTATGGTTTGACTGCCGTCCCAGGACGCTTTCACGGGTAGAAGGTTGTGAAAACACGGGTTACGATTTGCCTGGAACGCAGCATCAAAGTCCATGTACAAGTGCCTAGTCCGTGCACTGACTCCAGTCCAGTCAGTGACATGAATCCAGCGAATCCAGGTCCAGTGACTCCGCTGATCCAGTGCTCCGGGCTTTGGTTGCATTGTACCTAACAGCCATTTAGCCCCACTGTGCTGTTTTTCTGTCTGTTGCTGTCCGTGTGTCTGTTAACGGGAGGGGGGGGGATACCGTTGACCTGGAAACTCTGGGAGTATCACATCCAGTCATGGAATACCTCGGATAAGTTTTATGTCCATCCAGGCTCGAGAAACGACTCCAAAATGTCGGTGTTTCCCGCTGCTTTCCAGTTTTCTCCCCGGGATTTGACCGTGTGATGGCTGCGGTCCAGTGAACTGGGAGCACGTTGACTGGCTTGCCTGTTCTATCCACCAGTTTTTGGGAGCTTGTCTTAACTGGTTTTACTGGGATTATCGGAACCTATGGAGTGTACATGAACGTTGGTCGGATAGGGATTTCAAACGGGGTAAGTGGACATGTTGAAGTCCGCTCTCTTGGTTGGTTTTGGATCCACTTTTTTTTGAACGCGGGATAGCCTACTAGCTATCCCGGGGGTTAGCTCAGCGGGCTAGCTGCTGTCTTTGTCTGGAGAGACCGGGGAGCTAAGGGGCCTGCGTCCATCATCGGACACGTCCCCGTCTGACCCGCTTGTTTCCTTCTTTTCCTGTGCATTTTTAACCACTAAAAACACGCTCACTTTAAACATATTAACACATGCGTTAGTCACACTCCTTAGTTTAACGTTACGTCTAACTGCCCGTTGGGTTTCTTGTTCCTTAGTTGCTACGCTACAGTGCCCGTTGGATATGTACAAACCGTCCGTTTAAAGCAGCACTTTGCCTGTTTAAACATATATTTTAGAAACTCCTTATCGGCAATTTGACTCAACATATAAACTCATTATTGTCTAAAATGACTAGTTGTGCTGAAAAACTGGGAAAAATGCTGGGGGGGTCTACAAACCCAAAACACTTGTCCGATAATGGATCTAAGATGTTTGACAGGGAGGCTGAAAGCGCCGCATCGGTAATTGTCCATCACACGAAAAACTGGACGTTAGGTCAACAGATACATAAACTATACGTACGATGCTATACGTTACGGTGAAGATGTGACTTGACGTCTATAATGTCAGCTGTAAATGCGGATGTAGGGCTTGTAAAATGGTCGGTTAATCGCAACCGGAGAACACTTTAAAATCTGCCCATTATGGCTGAGCTGCATTGCGTCCGATAATGGATGTAGTTAGCATGGTAGCGGGCCACGGTGGGCCTCGGGACTAGCCGCACAAGCTGAGCCTAATGCCTTCATATTATTCGATATCGTACTCTTAAGTGAATGCTATTATGTCCGTTTAAAACTGATATTACTCAGCTATGGCCCCTACAATACGTTATTAGTCTGCATGTTAGCTTGGCGGTAGGGCAGTGAGATCTAGGGCCGACGAGTTAGCCTCAGCTAACTATAGCTAGGTTAGCTAGCTAGCTCCGTGGGACTGCTGTGTTTGCAACAATTTTCTGTTTCTGTACGTGTCGTGTGCAATTAGCCATCCGTTAAGGTTACTAGCATGTTAAAGCATTGCAAGCTTTGTGTAGATTGTCCCCAAAACATAACACAACAACCGTCCAAAGATCAGTAACGTGGCTAACGTAAATTCATGCTAACATGACATAAATATCCCTTAAAGTGGGCTACCAGCTCTAATTAAACCAAAGATCCTGCCGCACAATTAATGGTGATGTAAGGCTTTTGTTGCTGTTAGTAAAACATTAATCTCATAATATAACAAATTTACAAACAAACAAATGTTATAATAAAACAGCTTTTAAATACACTTTATTTTTTAGCGTGATTGCTTAAATAAGCCAGTGATTGAAGGCCTACATTAGTTACTAGGAGAGAAAAATACTTCTCAGTTGGAATAGTGTAGTTTTAATGATACTTTACAGTAAGTCAGTCAAGGCTGTGCTTGTTATTTAACCTAAACTAAGCTATTGAATCCATATTTTTTTAATGCTGCATTGTGTTTTAACTCTAATTTGAATTCTGGAGCAACATAAGGGCTTATTTCCGTGACTGAACCATAGATTGTTAATATTAATACAGTCTATGAACGGGCAACATGTTTACCTCTGTCATAAATCTGTTGACACCCAGGCTACAGCACCTGGGCTCATCTTGTGGGAGGTGTACTCTGTAAGTGTGTGACAGCTTCTTCTGTTGAGCCGTATGATACAATCTGCTTATCCAGTACTTACTTACATGATTTGTCGCTTCTCCTTTCAGCGCTGTGCACTTTGTGTGAATTTGTGGCCTGCAGAGTCAAGGTAGTCAGGAACAGTTTCTTCCCACGGGCCATCACTCTAATGGACACTTAAACTCAGTCATACATTTAAAAAAAAAAAACACTTACTCCCCAGGGGGTTCCCCCAGAAATGTTGTAAGGCCCCGGGGCAAGTGTCTTCTTTTTCGACAAGGGCCCGGCTGGGGCTAGTCTCAGACATAGGCGCCGATACGAAAAATACTGAGCACCCACGTGTGCCAGGCTGCCAATAGGCTCCATTCATTTAAAATTAAACATTGCAGTTGGTGCTGAGCGGAGCGTCTTGCATAATGTGATTGGTTATGTGGCTGTCAGCCCCCTGCTCCATATCCTATCCACCAATCACAGCGTCTCTCGGCTGAAAACAACGCTTTAGTGATTCTTATGCTACGTTTACACGTAGCCGGCTATTTTCATAAACATACATTTCAACCTCTCCGTTTTCAAAAATAACATCGTGCACAGCTGTCAGTTTTCAGAAAAGTTGGTTTACCGTCCCATATATATATATATATATATATATATATATATATATATATATATATATATATATATATATATATATATATATATATATATATATATATATATATATATATATATATATATATATATATATATATATATATATATATATATATATATATATATATATATATATATATATATATACTATATATATATATATGTGTGTGTGTATATATATATGTGTGTGTGTATATATATATGTGTGTATATATATATATATGTGTGTGTGTATATATATATATATATATATATGTATATATGTATATATATATGTATATATATGTGTGTGTGTGTGTGTGTGTCTGTATATATATATGTGTATGTATATATATACACACATATATATATATATACATACATACATACATACATACATAAATCGGCGCCTATGGTCTCAGGCTGATGGCAGCATTAATGTAGAGCCCAATAGTTTGATAATCAAATCAAAATAACTTTTATTTTTTGCCATGAGGGAACTTCATTTCATGCACATTCAGACACAACATACAACAATACATAGTCAATAACCATACCCGAGGAGGGGAGGAGCAGGGGTGGGTAGGGAGAATAGGTCAAAGTCTGGATATAGAGACGCATCGCGTCAGACTCTGGAAGACTTGACTTGTACAGCGTACGGGTTTCCTCCTCGTTATTCCGTCTTCTAGCAAACAACTAGAGATGCACCGATTACAACTTTCTAGGCTGATAACGATTTTCTTTGAGTTAGGCCGGCCGATTCCGATTTTAGCCGATTCTGATTTCATTTTTTCTAACCACTTTACAGCACACACAGATATTCATTTTCTATCTTTTCTCTTTAATAGAACATGTTGTCGACCAGATAATGGATCACTATATAATAGAACTATATAAATGACTCCTGGTGGGGGACATCCACACACATCTAAAGAGCAACGTTAGAACCATTTCCTTCTTCTCACATCTAATATCACACTAAAGAAATGTGATTCTGGTTTTTGGTGTGGTCCCTCCACGCCCTACTTTCTCCTCGCAGTTGATTCGATATTGTACTCTTAAGTGAAGGCTATTGTGTCCGTTTAAAACTGATATTACTCAGCTATGGTCCCTGCTAGACGTTATCAGTGTGCATGTTAGCTTGGCGGTAGGGCAGTGAGATCCAGGGCCGACGAGTGATTTTCGGTACTTGGTGTGGTCCCTCCACGCTCTACTGTCTCTTCGCAGGAGTTGCATGTCGCAAACTTCTTGCAGGTTAACTCACCAGGTTCCCTACATGTGGGAGAATAGCGCCGACACGCTTCACACTTGTGTGTGTTAGGGCTGTCAAAATTGCTCAAAAATGACGTTCGAATATTCCCTCTAAAATATCACCAAATATTCGAACATCTGGTTGCGTGTGCATCAAAGGTGGCGCGCGACATCGTGACGTCAAAATTAGAGATGGTCCGATACCATTTCTTGCTTCCCGATACCGATTCCGATACCTGAACTTGTGTATCGCCCGATACCGAGTACCGATCTGATACCAGTGTGTCATATATTTTATTATGTTTTAACAGCTGTATACTACTATCCCTGTATGGATGTGATATTATTTCTATCTTTTGTGAAACATGAACAAACACAAACCATAAACGCCACAGAACTTTCTTTTATTGTCCACTTTGACAGTCAGTTATAACGGAAGAAGAACATAAATAAACTACTTTAACGTAGATTTTCTTTAGGGCTTTATTACGTGGTATCGGATCGGTGCATTAACTCTAGTACCTACCGATACCAGCGTTTTAGGCAGTATCGGAGCCGATTCCGATACTGGTATCACATCTCTAGTTAAAATGATGTAATATCCGGCCGAGCCAAGGTCGCGCTCAGCTCTTCTTTTTCAGAAACATGAGGCCTGAATGAGTTCGCCGACACCGTGGTGCCAGGACTCTCGGAGTGACTGCAGGTCTCTCCGGTAAACTCACCGGGTTAAGATGAGTTCTGTTACGGTGAATGAAAGGCTCGATCCCACCAAGTAGCTCAGTGAATCACATCGAAGCGTTGACGGCAACGCTGCTGCCAGTTCTGCCGTTGTTTACCTGTTTCTTCTTCTTCTGGTCCGTAGGAAGGGCAGCGTCGGTAGCCTTCGCTCATTAGCGCCACCTCTGTGCAGGAGAAGACTGCAGCTAGTGTCTCCACCACCAGCGCAGGTAGAAATAGTCACGGAGATCTCGTGATGTCACATTTGTACGCGCCAGCTGGGCCGGTACGTAACGGCTTTCAGGCGCGCTAGCAAAGCAGACAGCCAGACAGCCACTGATACCGCCAGCGTTTGTTTTTCCACATTTTTAATTTGAATATTAATTTTCACCTTCGAAATTCGTATTTTTTTTTAAATATTCGAATTTAGAATATTCGTTGACAGCCCTAGTGTGTGTGCGTGCGTCCTTGTGAGCTGTAACTCTATAACTTCTGTTGTCAGTTAATCGTAGCGTTGACCGGCATGAACTCGCCGTATGTCAGACTGTCCTGCAGCTCGCCGGTCAGGTGAAGCAAGGCCAATTCCGGTCACCGGCTGCTCTATCGGTGCATCTCTACAAACCGAAACGTGCCTGAACACACCGAGCCGATAATGGTCCGTCTGGCGAGTCCGTTCGGTGTGTCCCGTGCTGTCGTCCGTCTGCGGAGCTGTCGGCCTTCATTTGGGACGACCTGACCTGCTGGGTCAGAGGGCGGGCAGTCAGACTTAACGAGCCATCTGATTGGTGGAGAGCTAACCCGGAAATCTGACGAGCGGGATGAGCGTGAATAGAGTCTCTCAAAATCTGAGGAAGATCTTTTCAAACTGACAAAAAATACTCCAATCCTATGAGAATCGAAAATATCTTTATCTTTCGGTGCCACATTTCGGTTCCAAAAGCGTCTGAGCGCGTAAGCTTTAAGCTTATCTGTCCTCTCTGCATGTTGACACAGAGCGGAGCTCAGACACACACACACACACACACACACACACACACACACACACACACACACACACATGGAGAGATGAAGGCGGAGTAAACTATCTGCAGTTTTGTTGAAGTCACAGAGAGTCACGGTTGGTTTCAAGTGTGGTTACAGTTCTTTAAAACTTCACACAGACGCGATATGATAATGATATTAATGATATTAATTCATATTAATTCATATTAATTCATATTAATGGCGAGGTGAAAGCAGTCGCGGTGCTGTTGACGTTACACTTCCTGTTAGACAATCAGGCACAACGGTGGTTTCTCTGCCCTGATGACTGACTGACAGGCTGAGCTTGCAAGGCAAGGCAACTTTTATTAATGTTACTCCGAGTGAGCAGTTTCACCAGAATTTTTTAATTTTGATAACTGTTTTGATTCACAATTAAGGTGGAAAATAAAAACTTTGTTTTTAATGTATTTTTGTTGATGTTGAAATGGATTTTAAAACATATGGTATCGAAAAAAGTATCGTTAGGAATCAGTATCGAAACTGAGGTATCGAAATTGGCACCGGATCGAAAGATTCTGAACGATAACCCAGCCCTAAACTGACCTTTTGTTGATCTGAAATGAAGACAGATTCACAGACGCAGAGAGACACACACACACACACACACACACACACACACACACACACACACACACACACACACAGCCAGACCCACGTGACGCATTCGTCCAATCAGCTGCCAGTTTTATTTAATTATTTTATTTGGCCGACAATACAGATCAGCTGAAAAATGTGTTGAAGAAAAATTTAATATTTTTTAAAACGTTGGAAAAAGCAACCGTCAAGGTTGATGGGAAGACAAACCCAAGGGTTAACAGATCGATCTCTGGGTTTTATGAATTGACATGAGATCATTCAAAACGAAGATCTATTTGAATTGGAAGATTGTTCTTCTGAGTAGTAGTTGTTTCTTTATTGTCCCCATTAGGGGTGGGAATCACCAGAGGCCTCACGATACGATATCATCCCGATACTTGTGTCACGATACGATATTATTGCGATTTTAAAGATATTGCAATATTCTGCGATATATTGCAATGTATTGCCTTTTTTCCAACTTCAGATTTTTCCCCAATTTCAAATGATGTCCCAAAAGGACAATTTTGTCAACATCTGTTGTATCTAAAAATATACATTTCTCTGTTTGTTCATCTCACTTCAGTTTTATTGGTGCAAAATGTGATTGTCAAGCAGACAAACTGACCAACACACATAATATAATATCATAAAAGATCGATACTTGGCGTCTGTGTATCGATACAGTATTGGGGGGGCTTTCTCAGACATTTGTCACCTTTTTGTAAATTTCTATGTGTATGACATTTTTGTATGCTTTTTGTCACATTTTTGTTGACATGAAGCCCTACAAAGGTCATCAAAAGAGTTCCTTGGCCATCGTAGAATTTAGCAAATCAAGAAAAACAATCAAACAACCTGTTTCTCAGCCTAAAAAATGAAAACTCTCTGCTGCTACTTCTGGGGGAGATTATGATTCTCAGAGTCGGCAAATCTGCCAAATTCTGCTTTGAATGTCAGTTAATTGCTGTCTAAAAAAAACACCTTCCTGTGTTTTTGGTTTGGCGCACAACTAGGCGGGTCAAAATTTATTGTGAACCCAAATTGATATAAGGGGCGGATGTAAATCTGCAAGGGGCCGGATTTGGCCCGCGGGCCTTGAGTTTGACACATGCGCCGTAGGGAAATGAGGTTGCAGCAGAAATCGCACTGCTTTTTTGGCAACATAAGACCCGAAAACAGAACAACAATGAACATAGTTTATGACCCATCACTACACATAACGTGGACCGAGGCACTCAGCCTTGTGACCGTAGAACACCATCATTCATTAAGAAATTACATGGCCTGTGGATGTGAACCGATGCACCAAATCCAGGTTTTTGGGGTTCGGCTGAATCTAGAGCTGGCCGATTTGTTTCCCTAAAAAAATTTTTTTTTTTTTTTTTTTTTTTTTTTTTTTTTTATATAAAAAACTTGATTTTCAATTCGATTTCCCCCCCCTTCCATTTAAAACAAAATAACTGCAAACTGTAAATATATTTTAAAAATACATATTTATTGTATTTAATTAAAGTGCATCAACATAAACAAAATTGCCCAGGCAAACCCTTTCTCTAAGTGAAAAGTCACTGTTCAGTGTGCAACAAAGATTGTTAGGCCTAAACATTCAAATTATTTATACTGTATTTGGATTGAAAAAAAATCTATTTTTTTGAAAATATGAATCGATTTGACCTACCAACTCGATTTTTAAATCTAATAGATTTTTTTTCCCAGCCCTAGCTGAATCCTGAATCCACTGGTTCAGATTGTGCTGCCTCCTCCTCCCATCCTCAGTCCATGAACACAGTAAACACATGAATGAAGTAAACCACATGTGTCAAACTCAAGGCCCGAGTGCCAAATCTGACCCTTTGCCGATTTTTTTTTTTGATCTGGCCCGCATTTCAATATAGGTTCACAATAAATTTGTACCCATTTTTGGTGCTTTTTTTCAATGTTATAGGCACTTTTTCTGACGTTTTTACCCCTTTTTTTCTGACGTTTTTGTGGTGCTTTTTTAGACAGTATTGGCACTTTTTCTATGATGGCTAAACAACTTTTATTTCTGACTTTTTGTGGCCCAAACTCTAATGGAGAAAGCTATATGAGACATGCAATAACTCAGTCAAAATATTTATAGATACTTGTCTGGCCCTTTTTTAATGTGATTCTCATTTTCCAGTCTGGCCCTTTTGTGAAATTGAGTTTGACACCCCTGAAGTAAACGGGGACTGTCCTTCCTTTGCTGTACCTGAAGTTGCTGCATTCTGGCTGCTGTCTGGAGATTCCTTCGTGCACAACTCGTATTCTTCCAGATGTTTCAGACCAGATGTTGTAACAGTGGCCATGTTGTGTATAGTTTAGGGTCCTCGCCACCACCAGACCAATCAGCATTGAACAGATTGAACATGTAGCTGGACTTGAATGGTCTTCTTTTGACTGAAAGTTCTGCCAAACAACAACTTTTTCTGCTCACCAGATCCATGTCCACTTTCTCAGAGCCTGCTGCATTGAACGCTCCACCTACGTAAACACCTTCCCGTCATCAACGGCGCCGCCATTATGGCGACCGGCGTAGCGCGTGTAGAACAAGCGTAGGTTTCGGTTCACTGGGAAAAAACTTTAAGATTCAGCAGAAACCCAACCCCGTCAAAAAGCCCAAAATTCAGCAGAAACCAAAGCCAGATGCTGGATTCGGTGCATCCCCGAGCAACCGGCTAAACACTAAACCATGGGGTCTTTTTTCACACTTTTTATTGCCGAATAAGTGTGAAGCAGGGCTGCACGATGTAAGGAAAATACTGCGTTGTGCAACTAAATAGTTGAATACCTTGATGACGATATAACTTGCGATAATTGAACAGATATTAAAGTGTTCTCAGGTCTGCTGCTTTCAGTTTCCTGCTAAAATCCAACGAACCACTTGTTGGATTTTAGCAAAAACTGAAAGCCGATTATTCCCAAAACTTATTTTTATTGAACCTTGAATTGAAAATAAAAGGCAGCACTAAGATAAACGACAGTTACATTTTAAAGTGCGTAATGTCTTTCAACTCGTGTATGTGCATGTGTGTGTGGTCTCAGTCCACTAAGATTTCTTTTTAATTGAGTCCATTAGTCATGTTTTATGCTTTTTTCATGCTGAATGACTTATTTCCAAGAAACGTCTGAGCTCATCTCTGGTTAACGCCAGATTTAAAGGGATTCCTGGAGGAGAAACTCTGTGAAAATCTGTCCATTAAATCAACCAGTCGATCAGTCGAGCGTTAGTCGAGGACAGCCCTACTGCTAAAGGAAAGTCAGACGTTCATTTTAACATGTATTACCTTTTGCAATATTCAAATAATAAGGCTATGGCGTAGAGTGGGTATCAGAATCAGTGTTATTGGCCAAATATACTCACATACACAAGGAATCAGACTTGGGTAGGTGTTAACTCTCCATACATTCAACAAATAGACATGTAGTAGTAGACAAATAGTAATATGGACACATACTGAACAGTAGAGACAACACTATACATATAGGCACATAGCAACATTATATACACATATACAAATAACACAATATCAAGACAAGTACACATGGAGTGGGATGTAAAGTGCAAAAAGTAGGAGAGCAAAGTAGTGCGCAAGAAGCGTATTGGAATGATAAGATATGGTATCTCCACATACCTACGTACTGTAAGTATTCACAGTATTGACTCAACGCAGAAGCATAAACCGGCTTTTAGCGCTGTGCACATGCATCGTCACCGTCACAAACACAAATTAAACTAATCAGGGCTCCAGACTAACTTTTTTTCATTTGGAGCACAGTGGCCCCCAACTGAAAATTTTAGGGGCACACACCGTAAATCAACATGCTTACCAAATATTCACATTTGTACTAATTTCCACTGTATTACTAATACATACTTTGGTAATAGATGCAGAAATTACAATGTGCTGTTTCAAATTCAGGGTCACTTTTGATTGTGCACTTTTGGAGATGCAACATAGAAGGTAAAGAGACGGCACCATCGCTGTCATGACAGTAAAAATATAAAAAAATATATATATATACCATACATTCAGAATAAAAAAATAAATAAAGTGCTTAGTAACCTTTCGGTCATTTCACAGTTAAAAACAATACTTAACAAATGTACAGTACAGGTCAAAAGTTTGGACACACCTTCTCATTCAATGCGTTTCCTTTTTATTTTCATGACTATTTACATTGTAGATTCTCACTGAAGGCATCAAAACTATGAATGAACACATATGGAATTATGTACTTAACAAAAAAGTGTGAAATAACTGAAAACATGTCTTATATTTTAGATTCTTCAAAGTAGCCACCCTTTGCTTTTTTTGATAACTCTGCAAACCCTTGGTGTTCTCTCAATGAGCTTCATGAGGTAGTCACCTGAAATGGTTTTACCTTCACAGGTGTGCTTTGTCAGGGTTCATTAGTGGAATTATTTCCCTTATTAATAAAAAAGCAAAGGGTGGCTACTTTGAAGAATCTAAAATATAAGACATGTTTTCAGTTATTTCACACTTTTTTGTTAAGTACATAATTCCACATGTGTTCATTCATAGTTTTGATGCCTTCAGTGAGAATCTACAATGTAAATAGTCATGAAAATAAAAAGGAAACCCATTGAATGAGAAGGTGGGTCCAAACGTTTGGCCTGTACTGTATGTAAACATTAGGGGCCACTGGCCAATAACATGCCACTAGAACAAGTAGGCCTAAACAACTTGTGCCTTTACTCGCTCCCCCAAATTTACTGGTTGCACATGTGCGACTGGATGTAAAATTCAGTCGCACGCTCTCAAATTTTGACCATTTGGTCTCCGTCTGGAGCCCTGCTAATGTCAGTGAAGTGTCCGTGAATGGCTGGGAACACCCAGGATAGCAGACAGTCATTGTGAGTGACCCAGACCTCTGTGGTGTGGTGTGTGTGTGTGGTGTGTGTGTGGTGTGGTGTGTGTGTCGGTCGGGCAGAGCCGGTCCGCCCCGCAGCAGGAAGACCCCGACAGGAAGCGGAGATGATCCGACCTGTCTGCTGCTCCCGGGAGGCCGGTCGGACAGGAAGACAGCTCCAGTCCCCCCTGGAGGTCTGAGTAAAGTTACCTGAGCTGTACACGGCTGCAGACAGCACAGGGCTGGGGCAGTCTGGCAGTCTGGGGGGGCTATAAATAAATAAATGTCAGAATGATAACATTTAGGGGTGGGAATCACCAGAGGCCTCACGATACTTATGTCACGATACAATATTCAGTCCCTCCAGAAAAACGCGATTATGCGATCGCATAATTCAACGCATAATCAGCCAAAGTTTTTTTTTTTTTTTTTACAAATACACACAAGTACCGCACTTTAGCCGCATAAATTGCCAATTTTTCGCGCTAAACATGCGGGGCTTGCATGATTTCATAATCACCGCATTTTCTTTGCAAAAAAAAGTCCCCTAATATATCTTAGCAGAAAGTTGAAAATGTTTTCTGATTTTAAGATTTTACCAAAAAATACTAGAATCTCTGAACTATCTCTTCACACAGTCAGGCTATTCTATAAGATCTTTTATTGATAACTTATGTAATAACTGTTATTTTTTATATATTTATTTATTTATTTATTTATTTTCTTTTTAAGCTGGAGGTCTCTCAGACTGGTCAATCACTCACACACACACAGTCTCACTCACACACAGATCTGCTTAGAAGTGGACTCTTCCTATAACTGCGTTCCTCTAACTACTTGGTCGAGGCAGCGATGTGTCCCGTTTACCGTAACGTTAACGGTGTCGGTACACGATCCGTTCTGCACATGCGCAAGATATTACTGTTTACGACCTGCACGATCTGTTCCACGCTAGCCTATGGCTAGCCTCCACCGGGAAGCTAACGTTACTTTAGCTAACAGCTAATTCAGCTAACCACTAGCTGACAGCTAGATTCAGTCTAATATAACATTAATTCAAACTTAATGGGAGAAGCAGGCTACAGCTACATTAAGACTTTACAGTAATAACAATAAAGACAAGTGTTGAGTGATTACATTTTAAATGATCACAAGTAAAGTAGAGCTGACGTAACAGCTGTTATATATGTTAACGTTTATTTTCAGGTTTTATTTTGAGGGTCTTTTAAAGTTATTGCATGCTGTCTCAGCTAGCGGTTAGCCCAATTAGCTGTTAGCTAAACTAACGTTAGCTTGGCTGTCGACCAGAAGCGGGCAACAGATCGTGCAGTTGTCGTAAATCCTCGTACAACAGCACATGCGCGAACATTTTGCGCATGTGCAGAACGGATCGTGTACCGACAGCTGGGACTCTGGCGGCGCCATACGGACCGAGTCTGATCTCCTGTTACGTGATTGGTCAGCTGATGTCTGGTTGATTTTCTCCTAAAGTGGAATCTGAAGATCTTAACTTTTTGCGGCAGGCTTTTCATAAATAACGTCTTGTCTTACGAGATGCAATCACTGAAAACGAGGCCCTTTTTTTTTTTTGTTTGTTTGTTTTTTTAAATCAGGAAGTGATGTCATCGATCCCAGCTGGACCTGTTTGGTTTTGGGCCAGATGTGTGTTGAAGGCTGAATGATGTGAGGGCTCCTAAAACGTGTCGGCATGACTCGCCTCTTTCTAAACCCACTTGTTTCCTTTCAACACACGGACACACAGGCTGGAGTTTAAACTCCCATCTTAAAGCAATAAGAGCTGCAAGTAGTTCCTAAGAAAATGGAGAGAGGAGAGAGAGAGAGAGGGGGGGGAAGAGACAGAGAGAGAGATGGAGAGAGAGGCTGCGCTGGCAATTAGGTTTAGTATCTGTGATAAAACCAGTTTGAATGTCTCTCCGCTTTAGACACCTTTCTGTTTCTATTTTGCCGCTTTCAGAGAGAACCAGAAAGAAAGAGACCGGAAACCTTCAGAAATAAAGACAGTTAGGGCTGCAACTAGTCTCCCATGTCCAGACCCACCTCCACAGCGCTGCGGAGGAAGGTCTGGCTAGTACACACAGCGTCCCTGTATGGGAGAACAACGTGCTCTGGTTTATCGGCATTTCTTTAAACCAATCACAATCCATCTTGGGGGCGGGACTAAGCTCCAGACGGAGCCACGGTGCCTCTGCTAAATGGTCTCAGAAAGGAACTTGTTTTGGTGGAACATGTGTACGTTCAAAAGTAGTTTTTAGTCGTGCAACAGAAAACTCAGATTGGACAGATAGTCTAGCTAGCTGTCTGGATTTACCCTGCAGAGATCTGAGGAGCAGTTAAAGGAAGAGTTGAGCTTAAGGTCTGGCAAAGCGACTGGCCAAAAGTTTGGACACACCTTCTCATTCAATGCGTTTCCTTTTTATTTTCATGACTATTTACATTGTAGATTCTCACTGAAGGCATCAAAACTATGAATGAACACATATGGAATTATGTACTTAACAAAAAAGTGTGAAATAACCTAAAACATGTCTTATATTTTAGATTCTTCAAAGTAGCCGCCCTTTGCTTTTTTATTAATAAGGGAAATAATTCCACTAATTAACCCTGACAAAGCACACCTGTGAAGGTAAAACCATTTCAGGTGACTACCTCATGAAGCTCATTGAGAGAACACCAAGGGTTTGCAGAGTTATCAAAAAAAGCAAAGGGTGGCTACTTTGAAGAATCTAAAATATAAGACATGTTTTCAGTTATTTCACACTTTTTTGTTAAGTACATAATTCCACATGTGTTCATTCATAGTTTTGATGCCTTCAGTGAGAATCTACAATGTAAATAGTCATGAAAATAAAAAGGAAACGCATTGAATGAGAAGGTGTGTCCAAACTTTTGGCCTGTACTGTGTGTGAAGTGATCAACAATTAGCATATGGAACCATCTGTGTTAGTTTTGGGGTTATTTGGTTAAAAGAAACCCATATTTCTGATGTAGGATCTTTTGAAAATGGGTCAAATTCAGCCCGAGAACAACAGGTGGGTTAAAAAAGAGAGACTCCCGAGTGTGAACATTGCCCTACACCTCCTTTTTTTTTGTTCTCTCTTGAAGCTATTTTGATAAAAACCAAAAGCTGTAAAAGGAAACGCAGCAGTGTGACCCCCACCGCAGTTGTTCCCTGCTCCGCGCAGCTTAGTTTCTAGATGTAGACACAGAGGACAGAGTAACGGGAGGAAAACTCCACAACAGGTAGCAGACAGTCATCATAAGCCGGTCACGATGTTTACCAGGAAACGCAACATTATGTCCCGTCTGTTTTGTTTTTCAGACAACAGCAGTGACCATAGTGCTAGTTTGTGTCTGTTAGCTCGTAGCTTTAGCAGCAGACTGTTTGACATCCCGTTGTTGGAAATACAGTCACACTACACCGTTTAACTGTCAGCTTTTTAGCTGTGTTTAATCCAGTTACTACTGTGGCTAACGGTAGGCTAACGTTACCTGCTGTGTAACGTGTTATTAGTGTTTACTGTGGCTAACGGTAGGCTAACGTTACCTGCTGTGTAACGTGTTATTAGTGTTTACTGTGGCTAACGGTAGGCTAACGCTACCTGCTGTGTAACGTGTTATTAGTGTTTACTGTGGCTAACGGTGAGCTAACGTTGCCTGCTGTGTAATGTGTTATTAGTGTTTACTGTAGCTAACGGTAGGCTAACGTTACCTGCTGTGTAACTTGTTATTAGTGTTTACTGTAGCTAACGGTAGGCTAACGTTACCTGCTGTGTAACGTGTTATTAGTGTTTACTGTGGCTAACGGTAGGCTAACGCTACCTGCTGTGTAACGTGTTATTAGTGTTTACTGTGGCTAACGGTAGGCTAACGTTACCTGCTGTGTAACGTGTTATTAGTGTTTACTGTGGCTAACGGTAGGCTAACGTTACCTGCTGTGTAACGTGTTATTAGTGTTTACTGTGGCTAATGGTAGGCTAACGCTACCTGCTGTGTAACGTGTTATTAGTGTTTACTGTGGCTAACGGTAGGCTAACGTTACCTGCTGTGTAACGTGTTATTAG
>NC_041338.1:37018619-37028619 GCF_004354835.1 Perca flavescens
TCAAAGTATTTATTAGTAGGTCTGCCATCTCTTAGTCGTTTTGGTCTTAGTCGACTAAGATTTCTTTAGTCGATTAGTCATTTTTTATGCTTATTCATGCTTAATTTTCTCATTTCCAAGAAACTTCTGAGCACATTTCTGGTAAACACAAGATTTAAAGTGGTGCTTTTGCAGGATTAATTGTGGAGAAACTCAGTTTTACAGATGGTTAATTAACTACATTTATATTGTGCTTTTCTAGTCTTAACCACCTCTCAAAGCTCACAGCTCTGTCAATTAAATCAACTAATCGATTAGTCGACAAAATCCTATAAGTGTTAGTCGACTAAGAATTTCTTTAGTCGAGGACAGCCCTATTTATTAGTAATACAGTGGAAATTAGTATAAATGTGAATATTTGGTTAGCATGTTGATTTTACGGTGTGTGCCCCTACATTTTCTGGTTGCGCCCCTAAAATTTTCTGTAGGGGGCCACTGTGCTCCTAGTGAAAAATGTTAGTCTGGAGCCCTGATACCTACAAACTAGTCGCTTTTCGGCGAAAATCGCCGTTTCGAATGTGAAAATGTCATCCATGTGAAACGTGTAGATTGGAAGAGGTTTTATTTGGGTGGGGGCTGGGGTGCTAATACGGCATCGGTGCCTCAACGGCTGTTATCTACCGGACCGAATAGCAACGTGGATTTCGGTGCCTTATTTAGGTGACACTTAAATGCCTAAACCGATACTAAACCTAATTGCCAGCGCAGCCCCTCTCTCTCTCTCCCTCTCTCTCCCCCAATTTCAAATGATGTCCCCAAAAGGAGACTTTGTCAACATCTGTTTTATCTAAAAAAGATACATGACTCTGTTTGTTCATCTCACTTCACTTTTATTGCCGCAGAATGGGGATTGTCAAGCAGACAAACTGACCAGCAAATATATAATAATAATAGATCCATACTTGGCGTTTGTGTATCAATACAGTATTGCCACGGAAAATATTGCAATATTATGCTGTATCCATTTTCCCCCACCCTTACTTTTCTCTAGGGCTGTGCTCGATTGAAGAAATTCTTAGTCGACTAACACTCATTCAACCGTACCGACTAATGGATTAGTTGATTTAATCGACCGATCTGTAAATCTGAGTTTCTCCACAAAGAGTCGTGTTAAAGCACCACTTTAATTCTTGTGTTTACCAGAGATGTGCTCGTTCGTTTCTTGGAAATTAGTCATTCAGCATGAAAAAAAGCTTCAAACATGACTAATGGACTAAAGAGATCTAAGTTGACTAAGACCAAAACCACCGATTAGTCGATTAATCGACTAAGAGGGAGCAGACCTAGTTTTCTGAAATGTGTTTAAATATGCAAAGGAGGCTATTATCTTATTCAATATATGCATCCTTTTAGCACGACTCTTTGTGGAGAAACTCAGATTTACATATCTGTCGATTTTAAATCAACTAATCCATTAGTCGATACGATTGAATGAGTGTTAGTCGACGAAGAAGAATTTCTTCATTCGAGCACACAGCCCTACAGAAAACTCGTTAATACAACAAATAACTGTCTTAATGAAAGTAATCAAAGGAGGTTTCACGGTGATATCTGTTAGGTAAAATGTCAACCCTTAATTCTTGTGTTTACCAGAGATGTGCTCGTACGTTTCTTGGAAATAAGTCATTCAGTGTGAAAAACAGCATCAGACATGACTAATGGACTAAAGAGATCTAAGTTGACTAAGACCAAACCCACCGATTAGTCGACTAACCCACTAATAGGGAGCAGCCCTACTTTTCACTACGCTTACGCAGACATTAGAAGCAGCTGTTGAATCCTCTCGTCTCCCCTGTTAGCTCGTCTGATAACCACACGGAGACATTTATCGCTGACTGTAAAACCATGAAGGAGGTATTTGGTATTTATAGAGTCTTCAGGGAGTCTGCACAGTGTAAACCTACAGACATGTTTTGGCAGCCTCGCAGCATTTCACACTGGCTTTGTCTCCTGCAGCAGCAGCAGCGAAAAGCCCGTTTTACAGTAACCGCAGCCGAGCTGGCGCATGTAAATGTGACGTCATGAAATCTCTGTGACTATTTGTGAATGGACTGCTCTTATAAAGAGCTTTTCTAGTCTTAACAACTACTCAAAGCGCTTTAACATGGCACAGAAACCACTCACACGCATTCATACACTGTTGCCGAGGCTGCCGTACAAGGTGCCACCTGCTCATCAGATAAACTCTCGCACACATTTACACTCCGATGGGCAACTCGGGGTTCAGTGTCTTGCCCAAGGACACTTTGGCATGGAACTGCACTCTACCACTCAGCCACAGCCGCCCTATTTATACTTGCGAGTGGTGGTGGTCGCGACACTAGCTGCAGTCTTCTCCTGAACAGAGGTGGCGCTAACGAGCAAAGGCTACCGACGCTGCTCTTCCTACGGACCAGAAGAAGAAGAACCAGGTAAACAACGGCAGAGCTGGCAGCAGCAGCGGTGCCGTCAACGCTTCGATTTGATTCGCTGACCTACTTTCACCTAAAATGACGTTCGAATATTCCCTAAAAAAAAAACAACAGAATATTCGAACTATTCGAACATCTGGTTGTGCGTGCATCCAAGGTGGCGCGCGACATCGTGACGTTAAAATGACGTAATATCCGGCCGAGCCGAGGTTGCGCAATCAAACCTGGGTCTCCTACACCAAAGGCATGTGTCACATCCACTGCGCCATCACCACCCAAATGTAGGCTACTTTTTAAAATGCCATATTTTCCCCCCTCTGGGCTCACCTAAACAGACGTACAAGCCTTTCTTTGATTTCAGTTTTCAGTTTTTCAAGCATCGGTTTAGGAATCGGAATCGTTTTTAAAAGTACAGGTTCGGCATCAGAATCGTAAAAATCCAAACGGTACTCCCGACCCCGGTGCTCGGCGAGTGTTAATTTCAGACCCTGGGCTGTTTCTGAATCTAGTTCAGCTGGAGGCGCACAGATGAATTGATTAGTTGTCAATTGGGCTGTGTGCTCGATTGAAGAAATTCTGAGTCGACTAACACTCATTCAATTGTACCGACTAATCGATTAGTTGATTTAATCGACAGATCTGTAAATCTGAGTTTCTCCGCAAAGAGTCGTGCTAAAAGCACCGCTTTAATTCTTGTGTTTACCAGAGATGTGCTCGTACGTTTCTTGGAAAATAAGTCATTCAGCATGAAAAAAAAAAGCATCAAACATGACTAATGGACTAAAGAGATCTAAGTTGACTAAGACCAAACCCACCGATTAGTCGATTAATCGACTAAGAGGGAGCAGACCTAGTTGTCAACTATTAAATAAATAATAACCTCTTTGTTTTTTTAACCAAAGGTAAACTTGTGTGATCCAGCTTGTTAAATGTAGGGCTGTCCTCGACTAAAGAAATTCTTAGTCGACTAACGCTTATAGGATTTTGTCGACTAATCGATTAGTTGATTTAATCGACAGAGCTGTGAGCTTTGAGAGGTGGTTAAGACTAGAAAAGCCCAATATAAATGTAGTTAATTAACCATCTGTAAAACTGAGTTTCTCCACAATTAATCCTGCAAAAGCACCACTTTAAATCTCGTGTTTACCATAAATGTGCTCAGAAGTTTCTTGGAAATGAGTAATTAAGCATGAATAAGCATAAAAAATGACTAATCGAGTAAAGAAATCTTAGTCGACTAAGACCAAAAACGACAGATTAGTCGACTAATCGACTAAGAGGTGGCAGCCCTAGTTAAATGTGAATACTTTGTAGTGTCTTCTTCTCTCCTCTGGGACAGGAAACTGAATATATTTTGAGTTTGTGGACGAAATGAGAGATGCGAGGATGTTTTTATCTGCTGCGTGGCCTGCTGTGGATCATCAGGAGTGCTGACAGCGTTGTTAATATTTGGGGAGATGTGTAGTTTACAGCCCGCCAGAGTCTGAAGATGCTCGCTGGCTCGTCTGTGTTTGAGTTTGTGGAGCCCGGTGTTTCCTTTTAGGATTTCTTTTTTTGCAGTGGGGGCAGGTCCGAACAATGAGAGGCATATTGTGATTGAACTGTATTTTTTTGAGTTACTATATAGGCCGACTTTGATCTCGACATATAGGCTAAGCATTCTGTAGCAAATACCAATAAACCCACTATTTATGACATTATCTTAATACAGTTTCACTACTTCAGCATGTAAATAATGCACCGGAGTGTCTCGGGGCTCATTTATCCGCCCTAACCTATTTTAAAGTGCTGTTTTCTGCTGATATTTTCTTTCAACTAACACAAAAAAAATACATTCAACAAATAGACTTGTATTAGTAGACATTCAGTAGACACATAGTAATATGGACACATACTGAACAGTAGAGACAACACTATACATATAGGCACATAGCAACATTATCTACACATATACAAATAACACAATATCAAGACAAGTACACAGAGTGCCACGGGACATCATGACACACACACACACACACACACAGACGCAAACACACACACGTAGAGACGCAAACACACACAGGCGCGCGCACACTAAAGCACAAACTAATATATTTATTCACCTCTATTCACACCAGGGCTGTCCTCGACTAAAGAAATTCTTAGTCGACTAACACTTATAGGATTAAGTCGACTAATCGATTAGTTGATTTAATTGACAGAGCTGTGCGCTTTGAGAGGTGGTTAAGACTAGAAAAGCACAATATAAATGTAGTTAATTAACTACAATTTCTCCACAATTAATCAATTAAACCATAAATGTGCTCAGAAGTTTCTTGGAAATAAGTAATTAAGCATTAAAAACCATAAAAAATGACTAATCGACTAAAGAAATCTCAGTCGACTGAGACCAAAACGACCGATTAGTCGACTAATCGACTAAGAGGTGGCAGCCCTACATCACCACAATGAGGCATATTTACAGTTGTGATTTGAACTGTATTTTTTGAGGAATTATAGGGCACTTATCATCTACAACAGGTCTACACTTGGAACGGACCCACCGCGGTGACGTTATCAGTGGAGCTGTTTGTTAAATAGTCGATCATGAAGAAAGCGAACATTTTTGACAATAAACTACATCAACACAACAGTATGTGGGGTTAAACTGGATGGGCCCAATAACCTCTGAATAGTTCTACTTAATTGTTAAATTGCATTATGTCGGCAGGATCATTTTAAAAAGCAACCGCGACTACATTTTTTTTTTGTACAGCCCTATTTCTGATACCGTGGTGGCAGAAATTTAGCCGTGGTGGGCCTCCACTACAAAATCAACATAGAAGAAACACTGGAGTGTTAGTCGACTAAGAATTTCTTCAATCGAGCACAGCCCTGGTGGACAGCGTTGGACATTAATGCACGAGACAGAGGTCAGGGGTCGTGTCCCACCTTTCATATGATAAGTTACCTGAAGGAGGCCTCTTGGGGAGGGTCCCATGCAGGGCTTTAGGTTCAGGTGCAGCAGCCTGAAGCTGAATGAATGCCACTAAGGCCCCGTCCACACGTACCAAAACGATCTTTTTTGTGTTGACCTGCCAAGGGACTACAGATGAAAATTTTGAAAGAAAAATTTACTATTTACTTTGTTTTTTTATTAATAAGGGAAATAATTCCACTAATGAACCCTGACAAGGCACACCTGTGAAGGTAAAACCATTTCAGGTGACTACCTCATGAAGCTCATTGAGAGAACACCAAGGGTTTGCAGAGTTATCAAAAAAAGCAAAGGGTGGCTACTTTGAGGAATCTAAAATATAAGAAATGTTTTCAGTTATTTCACACTTTTTTGTTAAGTACATAATTCCATATGTGTTCATTCATAGTTTTGATGCCTTCAGTGAGAATCTACAATGTAAATAGTAATGAAAATAAAAAGGAAACGCATTGAATGAGAAGGTGGGTCCAAACTTTTGGCCTGTACTGTATATAATATTTAGTTTACTAAATCCGTTGACTGTGTGGCTGTCTGAGTTGTGTGATTTAGAGCTTGAAACGCTGTAATGATCGCGTCTCATTGGCCAGTTACCGGAGCCTACCACGTGTGTGCATATTTCAACAGTGTGACGGTGTGAGTGAAGAAATGGACAAGAAAACCGAACGGATCAGAGAAGAGAAAGAAAAGTTGTGTCCCGTTCTCTTTATTGGTTTTAATACTGTACGAAAACTTGTTTTATTTGTTATGAATCTATTTCGATGCGTTTTCCTGTTTTTAACTTTTATAATTTGACGTGTTTTAAAAAATATCGATATAGATATATATATATATCGTAATATTCATAATTGATATTGCAATATCACATTTTGTCAATATCGTGCAACCCCAACAGACAGACACTTTGACTCCTCCGCAAGTGGTCAGTGTTAAAAAGGCTTCAGAGACACACGACACAAACCAGCACCAATCAGTGACACATGACATCATGACTATATATAAGAAAAATAACATGTTTTTGGGGTTTTTCTGCATAAATGTAGGGCTGTGCAATTAATCTAAATTTAATCGTGATCATGATTTTGCCTCCCAACGATCACAAAATCAAAAAAAAACTATTATTTAGCTCATTACGTTTTGCAAGTAAACTCTTATTTTCTCTTTTGTGTTCTGAATGAAAAAAATAAAATTTAAATAGGACAAGTATTAAGGCAAAGGTCACCGAATTTGTGTTTTTTAAAACTGTTGATTTATTTTACTTCTTCCACTGTTTTTTAAGTTCAATAATTGCAACATGTTTCCAGAAGTCAACGAGTAATCGTGTTTAAATTATCGTGATTTCAATATTGACCGAAATGATCGTAATTATATTATCGTGATTTCAATATTGACCGAAATGATCGTGATTATATCTTTTTTTTCCATAATCGAGCAGCCCTAGCATAAATGTTTTCTCATCCAGCGTGTTAATACAAAAAATACCAAATAATGTGTGTGTGTCTGTGTGTGTCTGTGTGTGTCTGTGTGTGTGTCTGAGCCTGGTATTAAACCATTACTGATGGCTGCATTCCACTTAGGAGAGACCCTGGTATTAAACCATTACTGATGGCTGCATTCCACTTAGGAGAGGCCCTGGTATTAAACCATTACTGATGGCTGCATTCCACTTAGGAGAGGTCCTGGTATTAAACCATTAATGATGGCTGCATTCCACTTAGGAGAGGTCCTGGTATTAAACCATTACTGATGGCTGCATTCCACTTAGGAGAGACCCTGGTATTAAACCATTACTGATGGCTGCATTCCACTTAGGAGAGACCCTGGTATTAAACCATTAATGATGGCTGCATTCCATTTAGGAGAGACCCTGGTATTAAACCATTACTGATGGCTGCATTCCACTTAGGAGAGACCCTGGTATTAAACCATTACTGATGGCTGCATTCCACTTAGGAGAGACCCTGGTATTAAACCATTACTGATGGCTGCATTCCACTTAGGAGAGGTCCTGGTATTAAACCATTAATGATGGCTGCATTCCACTTAGGAGAGGTCCTGGTATTAAACCATTACTGATGGCTGCATTCCACTTAGGAGAGACCCTGGTATTAAACCATTAATGATGGCTGCATTCCATTTAGGAGAGACCCTGGTATTAAACCATTACTGATGGCTGCATTCCACTTAGGAGAGACCCTGGTATTAAACCATTAATGATGGCTGTATTCCATTTAGGAGAGGTCCTGGTATTAAACCATTACTGATGGCTGCATTCCACTTAGGAGAGACCCTGGTATTAAACCATTACTGATGGCTGCATTCCACTTAGGAGAGACCCTGGTATTAAACCATTACTGATGGCTGCATTCCACTTAGGAGAGACCCTGGTATTGTTCATGCTGACTCACTGAAATATCTTACTGAGACACTTGATGGAACTGAGCCATCGTTGAGATCAATCTCAGCTGTGCTTCTCCTACTATGACAAGTCAACATGTCTGCTGGGAAAGCTCCATTGTGCCCTGCTGTTATTGTTGTTATTGTTGTTGTCTGAGCTGTTGTTTGTCCTCTGTTTAGGAGGCGATGTGGGGAGCTGGGCGGTGGCCTGGGGCCCAGCCCTGAGGAGGCGTCCCGCGGCTGGGAGGAGCCCCCGGCCCCTCCTCTGGCCCCCCCCCCCCGCAGCGCCCCGGGACGACCCTACTAAGATGTCCCTCAGCAGCGGCCCTGCAGGCGGGAAAGGTGTGGACTCCAACGCGGTGGAGGCGTACGACAGCGGCGATGAGTGGGATATCGGCGTCGGCAATCTGATCATCGACCTAGACGCCGACCTGGAGAAGGACAAGCTGGAGATGTCGAGCGGCAAGGAGGGAGGGGGCATGGCCGCCCCCCCTGGCGCCGTTGCCGCGCTACCGGACAACATAAAGTTCGTGAGCCCCGTAGCTGCCGCCGCGCAGGGCAAAGAGAGCAAATCCAAATCCAAACGCAGTAAAAACTCTAAGGAGAGCGCCAAGGCCCCGACGGTGTCAGACGGAGCTAAGAAGGAGGTTCAGGGGGGTCCGGGGCCGACCCAGAACCCTAACTGTACCCCCGCCAAGGGCACCGACAAGCCCGGTAAACCCTCCCGTACCCTGCCCGCCCCGAAAAAGGACAAAGACGGCTCGTCGGGGAAAACCAAGAAGGAGAAAACGGAGGTTGTTTCTGTCGGCGCTGAGAAAGAGCCCGCGGCTACCGTCCCTCGCGGCGGCCCCTTCGAGGGCCCGCAGGACCCCGAGTCGGCCGCGGCCGAGCAGCTCGGGATCGTCGTGGCTCCGCCCCCGCCGCCGCTGCTGGACCCGGCCGGGGTTGGACAGCACGTCGCCATGACGACGGAGCAAGAGGAAGTGGACAACGGCGAATGCCGAAATCCGAAGAAAGCGATCACCGTGAAGGTAAGAGAGGAAACGCACAGGATTCCTGTTTTATCTAGGGCTGCCACTATCTGAAGTCTACATAAAAGAGACTTCAGATACAGTATTAGGGGACCACTAAGGTCTATATAAAAGAGACTTCAGATACAGTATTAGGGGACCACTAAGGTCTATATAAAAGAGACTTCAGATACAGTATTAGGGGACCACTAAGGTCTATATAAAAGAGACCACTAAGGGGACCACTAAGGTCTATAAAAAGAGACTTCAGATACAGTATTAGGGGACCACTAAGGTCTATATAAAAGAGACTTCAGATACAGTATTAGGGGACCACTATTATATAAAAAGAGACTTCAGATACAGTATTAGGGGACCACTAAGGTCTATATAAAAGAGACTTCAGATACAGTATTAGGGGACCACTAAGGTCTATATAAAAGAGGGGACCACTAAGGTCTATATAAAAGAGACTTCAGATACAGTATTAGGGGACCACTAAGGTCTATATGAAAGACTTCAGATACAGTATTAGGGGACCACTAAGGTCTATATAAAAGAGACTTCTGATACAGTATTAGGGGACCATTAGGACCCCATCAAGAGAGAGTTGGTGGGGGAAAAATCGATACAGCATAGTATTGCGATATTTTTCGTGGCAATACTGTATCAATACACAGATGCCAAGTATCGATCTTTTATGATATATATGATGGTCAGTTTGTCTTGCTTGACAATCCCCATTTTGCAGCAACAACATTTAAGTGAGATAAACAGACAGAAAAATGTATCTTTTTAGATAAAACAGATGTTGACAAAATTTTCCATTGGGTACATCATTTGAAATTAGGAAAAATTTGAAGTTGGAAAAAAGGTAATACATTGCAGTATAACGCAGAATATTGCAATATGTTTAAAATCGCAATAATATCGTATCGTGACATAAGTATCGTGATGATATCGTATCGTGAGGCCTCTGGTGATTCCCACCCCTAGCTGCCACCTCTTAGTCGATTAGTCGACTAATCTGTGGTTTTGGTCTTAGTCGACTAAGATTTCTTTAGTCGATTAGTCATTTTTTATGCTTATTCGTGCTTAATTACTTATTTCCAAGAAACTTCTGAGCACATTTATGGTAAACACAAGATTTAAAGTGGTGCTTTTGC
>NC_041338.1:37036119-37061119 GCF_004354835.1 Perca flavescens
CACACACACACACACAGAGAGAGAGAGAGAGAGAGACCGATAGAGGGAGGCAGAGAGAGAGAGAGAGAGTTTGTGAAGTGCTGATCAGTATCCCTAATCTCTCTCCCAGCAGGCTAGTTGCCTTGAAAGGAATGTGGCTCGTTGTTGTTGTTGTTGTGATGAATGGAGAGAGGGGGGGCGGGGGCCGGGGGCCGGCCAGACAGACAGACGATTGGTGGCTCTTTAGGAGATTTCCCAGCATCCTCTGCAGCCTTTTCTTTTATTGTTGAGGAGGAGAGGAATGAGAGCTGGAAGGCTGGTTCCTCCCGTTACCCACAACACCACTCTCATCCAGGGTGGGAAATTAGCCCCCGCCACCAGCCAATGGCGGGTACCTATTCAAAGTGGCGGGTGACTTTGATTTGTACCGTATTTTCCGCACTATAATGCGCACCGGATTATAAGGCGCATAGAATAGAAGATACTGCAGTCAAACGTTTGACTGGGGTTGCGTTATACATCCACTAGATGGAGCTGTGCTAAAGGGAACGTCAACAAAACAGTCCGATAAAGTCAAACTTTATTAAGCGTTCTGACAACTCCGTTCACTCCCATGGTAACGTTGTTAATGTTAATCAATGTCATGCCCATATTGCATATCAATCGAATTGTCTTCTCATTGGCTAAAAAGATAGACGGGTCTTATAGCATTTAAATCTAAGTAGTCCGAGAAAATGTCGATGGTCTCAACGTGGTCCCTGACATGTTGTCATCGGCTTGTCCACTTCCATTGGCCATATCAGAGGCAAACCTGAACGATTGGCTAATATGAGCTACCAATCGAAAGCTTAGAAGCTCGGGAATACGATGACGCCCACATCGATCATGTAGCGAGCTGGGCAGAGAAGCTAGCGGCGATAACAAGTGCAGGAATGGAAAACTGTGTTTTTCCATTGTGATTTGGCCAGAAACTTCGTTTTGGAATATAAAGCTTTATCTTTAAAATTAAAGGCTTTTAAGTGCGCCTTATAGTGCGGAAAATACGGTATACCAGCTACAGTGGCGGCTGGATTGTAAAACATTCTTTGTAACGTATTGGACAGCTTTTGTCAAAGAATGATGTTGCTAAGTAACAATAATACACAACGGAGTCGGGTTACGTTACTGCTAATGAATAGGGCTGCCACCTCTTAGTCGATTAGTCGACTAATCGGTCGTTTTGGTCTTAGTCGACTAAGATTTCTTTAGTCGATTAGTCATTTTTTATGCTTATTCATGCTTAATTACTTATTTCCAAGAAACTTCTGAGCACATTTATGGTAAACACAAGATTTAAAGTGGTGCTTTTGCAGGATTAATTGTGGAGAAACTCAGTTTTACAGATGGTTAATTAACTACATTTACAGTGTGGGAAATAAGTATTTGACCCCTTGCTGATTTTGCAGGTTTGCCCACTTATAAAGAATGCAAAAATCTACAATTGTAATCATATGTACATTCTAACAGGGAAAGACAGAATCCCAAAGAAAATTCCAGAAAATCACATCATATGAATTTATTAAAATTGATAACCATCTGATGAGAACAAACAAGTATTTGACCCCCTGGACAAACAGCAAGTATTCTGGCTCCTACAAGCCAGTTAGTCTTTCTTTAAGACACAGCCCCAATCCGAACCAATTATCTACATCAAATACACCTGCCTCACCTCGTTACCTGTATAAAAGACACCTGTCAACACCCAAACAACCAGCATCCAACATCACCACCATGGGCAAGACCAAAGAGCTTTCTACGGACATCAGGGACTAGATTGTTGATCTGCACAAGGCTGGGATGGGCTACAAGAGAATCGGAAAGCAACTTGGAGAGAAAAGATCAACTGTCGGTGCAGTTATCAGGAAATGGAAGAAGCACCACACCACCGCCAACCTCCCTCGGTCTGGGCCTCCACACAAGATCTTGCCTCGTGGGGTGTCCCTGATCATGCGAACGGTGAGGAATCATCCCAAAACCACAAGGGGGGAACTGATGAATCAACTGAAGGCAGCTGGGACCACAGTTACAAAAAAACGGTTGGTAACACACTACGCCGTCATGGATTGAAATCCTGCAGCGCACGCAAGGTCCCCTGCTCAAGAAGAAACATGTACAGGCCCGCATGAAGTTCGCCATTCACCACCTGGACGACTCAGAAGAGGCCTGGAAGAAGGTGATGTGGTCAGATGAGACCAAAATAGAACTTTTTGGCCTCAACTCAACTCGTCGTGTTTGGAGGGCAAAGAACACAGAGTACAACCCAAAGAACACCATCCCCACCGTCAAGCATGGTGGTGGCAACATCATGCTTTGGGGGTGCTTTTCAGCCAAGGGGATGGGACAACTCCATCGTATTGAGGGGAGGATGGACGGGGGCCATGTATCGTGGAATTCTGGACCGACATCTCCTTCCCTCAGTGAGAGAGCTGAAGATGGGTCGAGGATGGGTGTTTCAGCACGACAACGACCCTAAGCACACCGCCAAAGCAACAAAAGAGTGGCTGAAGAAGAAGCACATCAAGGTTCTGGAGTGGCCTAGCCAGTCTCCAGACCTGAATCCGATTGAAAATCTTTGGAGGGAGCTTAAAATTGAGTTGCCAGGCGACAACCTCGAACCTGAATGATTTGGAGGCTGTCTGCAGGGAGGAGGGGCCAACATCCCTGCCGAAATGTGCACAAACCTTGTCACCAACTATAAAAACCGTTTGACATCTGTGCTGGCCAATAATGGCTTTTCTACAAAATATTAACATGCTGTTTGTCCAGGGGGTCAAATACTTGTTTTTCCTCATCAGATGGTTATCAATTTTAATAAATTCATATGATGTGATTTTCTGGAATTTTCTTTGGGATTCTGTCTTTCACTGTTAGAATGTACATATGATTAAAATTGTAGATTTTTGCATTCTTTGTAAGTGGGCAAACCTGCAAAATCAGCAAGGGGTCAAATACTTATTTCCCCCACTGTATATTGTGCTTTTCTAGTCTTAACCACCTCTCAAAGAGCACAGCTCTGTCAATTAAATCAACTAATCGATTAGTCGACAAAATCGTATAAGTGTTAGTCGACTAAGAATTTCTTTAGTCGAGGACAGCCCTACTGGTTAGATGTCCAACTGCATTTCGTTGTACTGGTTGTCCTTGTGCAATGACAATAACGTTGAATCTAATCTAATGTCCAATGAGTCAAACTGTGACCTTTTTCTCTCTCTCTCTCTCTCTCTCTCTCTCTCTCTCCCCCCCCTCCCCACCAGATGGAGTCTCCGGCCTCCACGCCCGCTCCCCCCCCTCTCCACCTCCTCTCCCCCGTCGCCAGCAGCGAGATCTCGTCTCCCTGCGAGCAGCTCATGGTACGCACGCGCTCGGTAGCGGTGAACACTGCGGATGCGGCGCAGGCGACGGAGCCGGAGTGCCTGGGGCCCTGTGAGCCAGGCACCAGCGTCAACCTGGAGGGCATCGTGTGGCAGGAGACAGAGGACGGTGAGAGCCAATCACAGTCTCTGTTTCTCTAGAGCCAATCACAGTCTCTGTTTCTCTACAGCCAATCACAGTCTCTGTTTCTCTAGAGCCAATCACAGTCTCTGTTTCTCTAGAACCAATCAATCTTTGTTTCTCTACAGCCAATCACAGTCTCTGTTTCTTTACAGCCAATCACAGTCTCTGTTTCTTTACAGCCAATCACAGTCTCTGTTTCTTTACAGCCAATCACAGTCTCTGTTTCTCTAGAGCCAATCACAGTCTCTGTTTCTCTACAGCCAATCACAGTCTCTGTTTCTCTACAGCCAATCACAGTCTCTGTTTCTCTACAGCCAATCACAGTCTCTGTTTCTCTACAGCCAATCACAGTCTCTGTTTCTCTACAGCCAATCACAGTCTCTGTTTCTCTAGAGCCAATCACAGTCTCTGTTTCTCTAGAGCCAATCACAGTCTCTGTTTCTCTAGAGCCAATCACAGGGGGGGGAGAAAGACAGAAGGAGAGAGGGAGTCAGAGAGAGAGACAAATGGCGTTTTTCCACACACACAGACACACACATTCATTGTTACCGGCCTCTTAATGTGATTGCTCAACAGACGTGTGGAGTTAACTGTGTGCGTGTGTGCGTGTGTGCGTGTGTGCGTGTGTGCGTGTGTGTGTGTGTGTGTGTGTGTGTGTAGGCATGCTGGTGGTTAACGTCACCTGGAGGAACAAGACATACGTTGGGACGCTGCTGGACTGCACGAGACATGACTGGGCCCCTCCAAGGTACACACACACACACACACACACACACACACTCTCACACACACGCAATGACACACACACACTCTCACACACACGCAATGACACACACACACTCTCACACACACGCAATGACACACAGACACACACGCAATGACACACTGATACATGTGGACAATATTTTTATGACAATATTGGATTAACAGCTTAGATATCGATGTGATGAAGTACTTTGATTTGCAGGTATTTAATTTAATAATCACTAGATTATATAAAATCAATTTAAATTAGGGATTCACCGAGTCCAGATTTTTGGGGTTTCGGCTGAATCCTGAACCCCCTGGTTGAGATCGTGCTGCCTCCTCCTCCCATCCTCAGTCCATGAACCCAGTAAACTCATGAATGAAGTAAACAGGGACTGTCCTTCCTTTGCCGTACCTGAAGTTGCTGCATTCTGGCTGCTGTCTGGAGATTCCTTCGTGCACAACTCGTATTCTTCCAGATGTTTCAGACCAGATGTTGTAACAGCGGCCATGTTGTGTATAGTTTAGGGTCCTCGCCACCACCGGACCAATCAGCATTGAACAGATTGAACATGTAGCTGGACTTGAATGGCCTTCTTTTGACTGAAAGTACTGCCAAACAACAACTTGTTCTGCTCACCAGATCCATGTCCACGTTCTCACAGCCTGCTGCATTGAACGCTCCACCTACGTAAACACCTTCCCGAAATCAGCGGCGCCGTCGCTTCAAGCGTAGGGTTGGGTTCCCTGGGAAAATATTCTAAGGTTCAGCAGAAACTCAACCTCCGTCAAAAAGCCCAATATTCAGCCGGATCCGAATCCTGGATTCGGTGCATTCCTAATTTAAACATCCCGAATTGAGTTCCACTTAAGGTGCTGACGCACCAACCAGATGGCCGACCGATGACCGTAAAGCCAGTCGAGACGATCAGTCGGGTCCCAGAGGTCCAAAAAAAACTGAGAAACGTAATACGTCTCCATAACAGCAGGCGGCGCTACTCTGTGTTGTTGCCCAAGAAATGAAAACCGGCAGCTGATTGGACAAAACGCGTCACATGGGGTCTGGTTTCTCCGGAAATTCAAGGCCAGACTGTCATGGCGTCTAGTTCAGAATCTGATCTCATATTGGACTAAAATAGTTCACTGAAACATGTTTCTGAGAACATTTGAAGAGAGAAATAGGGTGTGTGTGTGTGTGTGTGTGTGTGTGTGTGTGTGTGTGTGTGTGTGTGTGTGTGTGTGTACCCGTTTTCCTATATTCGTGGGGTCCAAAAACTGGGGACTACAGTATACTTGTGGGGTCTGCACAGCCTCGTGGGGACCAAAATGCTGGTCCCCACGAGTTTAAAAGGCTGTTTGAGGGTTAAGACTTGGTTTTAGGATTAGGGTTAGAATTAGGTTATGGTTAGGGTGAGGGTAAGGGTTAAGGTTAGGCATTTAGTTGTGATGGTTAAGGTTAGGGTAAGGGTTAAGGTTAGGCATTTAGTTGTGATGGTTAAGGTTAGGGTAAGGGGCTAGGGAATGCATTATGTCAATGACAAGTCCCCACAAAGATAGTAATACAGACATGTGTGTGTGTGTGTGTGTGTGTGTGTGTGTGTGTGTGTGTGTGTGTGTGTGCGCGCAGTTGTTGAATCTGTCTTCATTTCAGATCAACAAAAGTCAGTTTAAAAGATTTTTGTCAGATTTTGAGAGACTGTTCCTCAGAACACACAGAAGAGACGAGACGTAATATGTCTCCATAGCAGCAGGCGGCGCTAATCTGTATTGTCGCCCAAAAATGAAAACCGGCAGCTGATTGGACGAAGGCGTCACATGGGGTCTGGTTTCTCCGGAAATTCAAAGCCAGACTGTCATGGTGGCTCGTTCAGAATACTAGGGCTGTCCTCGACTAAAGAACTTCTTAGTCGACTAACACTTATAGGATTTTGTCGACTAATCGATTAGTGGATTTAACTGACAGAGCTGTGAGCTTTGAGAGGTGGTTAAGACTAGAAAAGCACAATATAAATGTAGTTAATTAACCATCTGTAAAACTGAGTTTCTCCACAATTAATCCTGCAAAAGCACCACTTTAAATCTTGTGTTTACCATAAATGTGCTCAGAAGTTTCTTGGAAATAAATAAGCATGAATAAGCATAAAAAATGACTAATCGACTAAAGAAATCTTAGTCGACTAAGACCGAAACGACCGATTAGTCGACTAAGAGGTGGCAGCCCTACTGGATTGATAATCATACTCGTACGTTTTGGTTTGTTTTGTGAGTCCCCCTAACATTACGACCACACAGAGCGAGAGTTCAGCAGACTGATCTCTGATCTGTTGGGTCAGGAGAGATCATCCCTGGATCCATACAGAATACGATCTCATAATGTACTAAAATAGTTCACCGAAACATGTTTACATTTGAAGAGAGAAATAGGCTGTGTCTGTCTGTCTGTCTGTGTGTCTGTCTCTGTGTGTGTGTGTGTGTGTGTGTGTGTCTCTTTGTGTTTCTGTGTGTGTGTGTGTGTGTGCAGTTGCTGAATCTGTCTTCATTTCAGATCAACAAAGGTCAGTTTAAAAGATTTTCGTCACATTTTTAGAGACTCTAGTCACCTCATTCTGCTCCCCATTTCCGGGTGAGTCCCAACTGTCCTGCCTCCGACTGAAAATGTCAGGTCGGCCAAAATGAACGCCGACAGCCCCCCAGACTGAGGACGGCACGGGACACACCGAACAGACTCGAGTCAGACGCCGATAATCTCCTTGGTGTGTCAGCGCCTCAACTAAACATTACGTTTCAGTTAGGGCGGCAAACAAGGACTTTGTCTCTGTTCAGAGTCTCAGAATGAGCTGAACTTGTGCGTTGCTTCCATAGACAGTATATAATAGACCAACAGAGCCCGTGTCTCTGGACGGAGACCAGTGAAGGATATCAGAAGCACTTTTCCGGTGATCTCTTGCTTTACTGAGCAGCCTCCAACTGAGCTTGAAGACGTAGATGTGACGTGAGCAACGTGTCTGAAAGTGTGAAGTCTTCTGGTAGCTGTGAGAGAGAAATCTCAATCATTCCCAATCTCACAGAGACGGAGAGCGTAGGTATATGTAAGGAGATAACATAGACACAGGCTAATTACTGATCACTAACATGCTAGTTAACATCAGTAATTAAACTTAAATGCTAATGGAGCTAATGGAAGTCCAAACTGCCTGTGAGCTTCTCCTGTACTACACGGTAATTCCTCTACTGTGTGACAGTAAGTCTCGTGGTTATGACCCAATCGTTAGCCTATTGTTATAAAAGCGTCTGCTCCGGAGCCATAACGTGAGCTACGAGGTAATGGAGCCTTTTATACATTGTCGTGTTTCTTTAGAAATAAACAACGGGCAAATAGAGTCTTTAAACGCTTCAAAGTCAAAGTCTCTTTATTAGTCTCTCTAAGGAGAAATTTGTTTTGGACAGAGAGAAATTGCTGCAAGAGTAACCTAGACACACATCAAACACAGGGTTAAAACATTTAGACATTGAACATGTAGGCTACTCTAGTAGCTGTGCAAAATTACAAGTTACCATTTTCTAAAAAGGCAGTTAATAAAAAAATTTAAATTATCCATTTGAAAAAAAAAAAATATCCTTAGAATCCGCTTCAGATGTAAAGTTATTCGCTGTCAAGTGACATCAGAATGAATGGGAGTCAATGGGATGCTAACAGGAGGTGATAGCTTGGTAGCATCAAAATGGCGCCATCGGAGGTTCGAGTTCTGAAGCGAAGCTTACCCCCGGTTGCTTCCCGTTGTGTTTTTCAGGTTCTGCGAGTCTCCGACCAGCGACGTGGAAATGCGGAGCGGGCGCGGCCGGGGGAAGCGGATGCGCCCCAGCGGCAACACGCCGCTGAACGACAACAGCAACTCCTCCGACAACAGAGGCAGCGGCAGCAGCAAGACGCGCGGCGCCGCGGCGGCCAGCAGCAAAGGGCGGCGAGGCAGCCAGACGGCGGGCGGCCCCGAGGACGCCAAGGCCAGCCCACTGTCCTCCGCCAAGAGGAAGACCAAGCCGGCCTCGGACATGGAGCCCACCTCCAGCTCCGAGGACACCAAGGCGTCCAAGCGCATGAGGACCAACTCCACGGTAGGGCTGCGCAATTAATCTGAATTTAATCGTGATTATGATTTCGGCTCCCAATGATCACAAAAACAGAGTAAGGTGAAGGAGTAATGCCGTTTCAGCTGTTGTGCGACCACTTTCCATACATGCACGTTTGACGTAAGGTATCATCTACCTCAGTGGTTCCCAACCTGGGGTCCGGGCACCCCCAGGGGGGGCGGCAAAGATCACAGGGGGGGGCGCGAGTCTTTATCTGGTTTGAGGTTGAGGTAAAAAAAAAGTTTTTGCACATGTTAAACAAATTATAATACACTAGAATATCTAATGTATACAAAAGTCTGTATTAAAACTATATATTTTGTTGTATCCTCAATTTTCCTGCCCCACGGCATCACTATTTTATGAATGAAACATGCCGGAGAAACAGTGCTGATAACTCCTCTGTATCAAAAAAGAAAGAGAGGCTCTATCTCGAGAGTTACATCAACTTCGGTTTTGGGTGGGGGGGGGGGCTCAGCTTTTCTTAGACATGAGTAGGGGGGGCGCCAAGGAAAAAAGGTTGGGAACCACTGATCTACCTGACGAAATAGCAACGCTGATTTCGGAGGCTCATTACACTGCTACTTACATGTCTGCGTGTGCGCTCTGATGCTCCGAAACCCACGTTAGAGGCAACGTAAACATCGCTGCATGTCACGCTAGTAAACAACGGGACGTCAAAACAGTCTGCTGCTAAAGCTACGAGCTAACTGACACAAACTAGCACTATGGTCTCTGCTGTTGTCTGAAAAACAAAACAGACGGGACATAATGTTGCGTTTCCTGGTAAACATCGTGACCGGCTTATGATGACTGTCTGCTACCTGTTGTGGAGTTTTCCTCCCGTTACTCCTCTGTGTCCACGTCTAGAAACTAAGCTGCGTGGTGCAGGGAACAACTCTGATTGGCTCACGGAGGCACGTGCTCAGACGGTGGTTTATGGAGCGCTGGAGTGGCTTTGCAAAAACTGTGATAAGGAGCGTTCTATGATTTTAAATATCGCTCGATCACACAAATTTGATCGTGGGAAGCCAAAATCGTGATCGTGATTAAAATTTGATTACCGTATTTTTCGGACTATAAGTCGCATTTATTTAGATTATAAATACAAGAGTTATTGAACTATACAATAGCACACAGAACAATACGCTGAATACGGTAGGTGTCCGGTATGTTAACGTAACACATTAACAGATATTGAACTACACAATAGCACCAGAACAACCAGCTAGCAGGGCGTGGAGCATGGAGGTATTAAAAGACGTGGAGACGTAGCTGCACCGTGAACGAGCCCCTCCAGACTCCTTCCTCCTCCTCTGGACATCTTTCAGCCCACGATTAGCCGATTAGCTTTCTTTGTTTTCTTCATTGCAGTAAGAGTCACCTTTTCTCCAGTCTCCCTCATAAGTTTCTCCCTCATTTCAAACTCTCTTTCTGCTGCTCGATTACCGTTTTCGGGGCTGCATATTTTACTACCTGCAGTTTGTCTCTTCTCTTTCTCAGTTGTCTTTAGGAGGAGCGTTCTAGTTGTCACAAGCCTAGAGCGCCCTCTCTCGGCTGTAGACGGTAATGTTTTCAGTATGAATTAACATGTAAAAACATGTTAAATTATATATATTTTGATATATAAGTCGCACCTGACTATAAGTCGCAGGACCAGCCAAAGTAGGAAAAAAAGTGCGACTTATAGTCCGGAAAATACGGTAATTGTGCAGCCCTAATATAAATTGTTTTTTTATTGCATTTATTTTTTTATATTGGGTGCCTCTGTTTTTATTGTGTTATCTATTTATTTAGTTTCATCTTTTGTGCAGCACTTTGGAAACCTTGTGTTTTGTTAAAATCGTGCAATATAAATAAAGTGGATTGGATTGAAATAATCGTAATTATATATCTTTTTTTTTTTTTCCATAATCGAGCAGCCCAACTCGACGGGCGCCTCCCTTCCCGTCGCCGTGGGGAAAGTTGACGCCTTGCCGCCGCAGCAGCTGGACCGCGCCTGCCCGTCCCCGGTGCTCATCGACTGCCCGCACCCGAACTGCAACAAGAAGTACAAGCACATCAACGGGCTCAAGTACCACCAGGCCCGGGCGCACAACGACCACGACGACGTCCGGTTGGACCACGACGCCGACAGCGAATGCGGCGACGAGCCCGCCGCGCTCCACCCGGACCCGGCGTCCTGCAACGGCGCCGCCATCTCCCCCGCGCGCTCCGCCACGCCCAAGGGACGCGCCTTCACCGACTCGCCTTCGAAGCTGCCGTCGAAGGGGAAGAAGAAGGCGGGCGAGGCGGAGCCGGAGGCGCCGGACCACGGCGAGGACCCCGCGAGTTTGACGGACGACGCCAGCAACGACGGGATGGACGACAGGAAGGCGAAGAAGGTGGCGCCCGGCGGCAAAACCGGCGATAAACCGACGCAGAAAGGCGCGAAGCCGCCCGGCCGGCCCCCCGTAGCGCCCAACGCCCCTTCGCCGTACGCCATGCAGGCGTCCTCCCCCGCGGTTCTGGGCTCGGTGGTTCAGCCCGTCCCCAAGAGCCCCCAGCTGAAGAACGCGCAGCCCAAAGCGCCGCCGGCGCCGGGGGAGGCCACCGCCACCAGCCCCACGCTCGGCAAGGACAAGAAGAAGAAGGACAAGAAGAAGCGGGAGGGAGGGAAGGAGGGCGACAGTCCGAAGGGAAAGGGCCAGGCCAGGCCGGAGGAAGGGAAGAGCCCGTACTCGGAGTCACCCGACGCCGCCTTGCTCAACGGCTCATCGGACGCACAGCAGAGCCGCCTGGCTAGCATCAAGGCCGAGGCCGACAAGGTAACTTAGACTTCTCTTTATTGATCCTTTTTCACGGTAGACATGTTGACATGTCATAGTAGGAAAAGCACAAGTGTGTTCAAACCCATTACTGATGGCTGCATTCCACTTAGGAGAGACCCTGGTATTAAACCATTACTGATGGCTGCATTCCACTTAGGAGAGACCCTGGTATTAAACCATTAATGATGGCTGCATTCCACTTAGGAGAGGTCCTGGTATTAAACCATTACTGATGGCTGCATTCCACTTAGGAGAGGTCCTGGTATTAAACCATTACTGATGGCTGCATTCCACTTAGGAGAGGTCCTGGTATTAAACCATTAATGATGGCTGCGTTCCACTTAGGAGAGGTCCTGGTATTAAACCATTACTGATGGCTGCATTCTCTTTATTGATCCTTTTGGGATGACTGTCACCGCCCGATTTGAGTCGAGTGCAGATGTGAGTTGCGCATGCGTCACTTTGCGACAAGTAGTCTACAATATAAGGTCTATGGTTTTGAGCTAACGTTAGCAATCAAACAATCATAGATAGCTACAACGTTTTAGAAATGACTTCCATCTTCTGTTATTGTGTTCTGTTATGTAAAGAGAAACGTTTGTTATTTTACGGATTTCACAAATTTCAGTATGACACGTTATGCAGTAAACCGTTTAAATCTGAGCACGCTCGACTCACATCGGGCAGGGACGACTCCCGCAAGGAAATTAGATTTCCAGCAGCAGATTTTAGCAGCTTACAAAACACTCTTTAAATAAAGAGGTATAAAAAAATACACTATAGAAAAAATACAGTATAAGAATAACAATAAATTTAGATAAATATTTTTACAAAGAAGTAAACAAACCGTAAACAACAACAAACTACAGATAAAGATAGATATATATATAGATATATAGGACTGTGTATGGTATTGTGTTATTATACAGTTAATAAAGAAATTACATTTAGCATAAATTAACAGTTAAGAGTAGGGCTGGGTATCGTTCAAAAATGTTCAATAGCGGTATTGATACCAATACCATGACTTTGATACCGGTTCCTAAACAATACTTTTTTCAATACCAATTTTAAAAAACAAAATTTCAACACGGAAATGACAACATTACACATTACGCCACAAATCCTTTGATTTATTTCTCAGCTCCGACTACGTGAGCCTCATCTCTGCGTAATGTAGAGCTTTTCCTGTGTGTCTCTATGATATGTAACATTAGACAGCCAATCACAGACATTATTAGATCTTGGTAGGAGCATGCTGCGTGCTGATTGGCTCACTGACTCTGATGCGATTGACTCCTTAGGTAATGATATTGGGTATTGAATAGGGCTGTGCAATTAATCGAAATGTAATCGTGATTATGATTTTGGCTCCCAATGATCACAAAAACAGAATAATCGAGAAAAACTATTATTTAGCTCATTACGTTTTGCAAGTGAACTCTTATTTTCTCTTTGTGTTCTGAATGAAAAAATAAAGTTTAAATAGGACAAGTGTTAAGGCAAATTTCACAGCTGTATGTATTTTTTTCAGTTTAAGTTCAATTATTGCAACCTCTTTCCAGCAGTCAACGAGTAATCGTGTTAAATTATCGTGATTTCAATATTGACCAAAATAATCGTGATTATCAATTTTCACCTTTTAAGCTTAATCTTCAAAACAACATAGTCGATTCCTGTTCCTGCTGATAAACATGAATCATATTTATACACATATACTTAAGCATTTTATTTTTTTCTCTTTGCTCTTTATTTGCTTGTTCTGTGTGTTATGTGAATGACACAGTGTCCGAATTACGTGGGAGCCAGACGGGAGCCGAGCTCCCATAGAGTGAGGACTGGCTTGACACGGAAGCACCAAAGTCAAAAATCTGAGGGGGTCTCTCATATGTGGCATTGTAATTTAATCTTAATCAACGCTCATTATGCATCCCTGTGCGATCTCTTACCATTAAAGATGTTAAATTAAAATATAGGCTACTCGGACGTAGAACTGAGCCTACCCTACGCTCATGAACGCAGCATGACTGCACTTCACCACCACACCACTAGGCTACGTGAGCAAACCGCATACGATCGATTTCACAGCACTTGCAAATCCGAAGAAGTGATCATGCTTTTGTCATTAGTTTTGTTTTCAATAACTTTGTAAACAGTGGCAGTAAGCCAACAGCTACGTGCAAGGTGTAACGTCGGACTTCATCAGGCATCTCAAAACGCACCCAGGCAGGTCAGTCACTCACACGCAAGAAACGTTATTTAGCATATATCGTCACAGGTAACAAGCTAACCATCGCTAAGTGTTGTGCTTATTCTGGGAACAGGCACATTATATCTTCATAGTTAGTAGTTGCTGAGGCTCAGACATCCATGGCGCACAGGAGGCAGGACGCACGGATCCATCTCCCCAGGAACAAACGCTGTGTCGGGGGGGCAAACTCATGTGATGCGTAATTGATCCCGTGGATGATTTGTAGGCTATTAACTGAACAAGGTGTACCCCGGTTCACCAAACAATGGGTCTTAATTCTGCACATATTTCTGTTACTGTAGTCCTATTTACTATTTCATTATTTCATCCATGCGTGGCGCAGCGGATCCGTGCGCACTGTCACCTGCCGTGGAGACGCTGGTCTCACTAACCTCTCCTCCTCTGAGTCTGGTCTCACTAACCTCTCCTCCTCTGAGTCTGGTCTCACTAACCTCTCCTCCTCTGAGTCTGGTCTCACTAACCTCTCCTCCTCTGAGTCTGGTCTCACTAACCTCTCCTCCTCTGAGTCTGGTCTCACTAACCTCTCCTCCTCTGAGTCTGGTCTCACTAACCTCTCCTCCTCTGAGTCTGGTCTCACTAACCCCTCCTCCTCTGAGTCTGGTCTCACTAACCTCTCCTCCTCTGAGTCTGGTCTCACTAACCTCTCCTCCTCTGAGTCTGGTCTCTGAGTCTGGTCTCACTAACCCTCCTCCTCTGAGTCTGGTCTCACTAACCTCTCCTCCTCTGAGTCTGGTCTCACTAACCTCTCCTCCTCTGAGTCTGGTCTCACTAACCCTCCTCCTCTGAGTCTGGTCTCACTAACCTCTCCTCCTCTGAGTCTGGTCTCACTAACCTCTCCTCCTCTGAGTCTGGTCTCACTAACCCTCCTCCTCTGAGTCTGGTCTCACTAACCTCTCCTCCTCTGAGTCTGGTCTCACTAACCTCTCCTCCTCTGAGTCTGGTCTCACTAACCTCTCCTCCTCTGAGTCTGGTCTCACTAACCTCTCCTCCTCTGAGTCTGGTCTCACTAACCTCTCCTCCTGAGTCTGGTCTCACTAACCTCTCCTCCTCTGAGTCTGGTCTCACTAACCTCTCCTCCTCTGAGTCTGGTCTCTCTAACCTCTCCTCCTCTGAGTCTGGTCTCACTAACCTCTCCTCCTCTGAGTCTGGTCTCACTAACCTCTCCTCCTCTGAGTCTGGTCTCACTAACCTCTCCTCCTCTGAGTCTGGTCTCACTAACCTCTCCTCCTCTGAGTCTGGTCTCACTAACCTCTCCTCCTCTGAGTCTGGTCTCACTAACCTCTCCTCCTCTGAGTCTGGTCTCACTAACCTCTCCTCCTCTGAGTCTGGTCTCACTAACCTCTCCTCCTCTGAGTCTGGTCTCACTAACCTCTCCTCCTCTGAGTCTGGTCTCACTAACCCTCCTCCTCTGAGTCTGGTCTCACTAACCCTCCTCCTCTGAGTCTGGTCTCACTAACCTCTCCTCCTCTGAGTCCCTCTCCTCCTCTGAGTCTGGTCTCACTAACCTCTCCTCCTCTGAGTCCCTCTCCTCCTCTGAATCTGGTCTCACTAACCTCTCCTCCTCTGAGTCTGGTCTCTCTCGCGCTGGACTCAGTTTCACGACGTTGAGATGCATGTTGTTCTGTAACTGGTGTGGCGCTGCCACTATTCTCTTGATTTCCACCTTGACATTAGACATTTTTTTGAATGAAAGAATTTAGAATATATGATATCATCACAGGTAACAAGCTAACCATGGGAAAGTGTTGTGCTAATGCTGGAAACAGGCACATTGTATCTTTATAGTTGTGTATCCACATGATGTGACAGACTTAGGTTAATATTTCACCAGGTCTGAGGGCTAGAGGGATGTGTTAAGTAGACCCCATGAAGTTATTCCACAACTGATTTTAATACCGTACTGTCTGGGCATGCTTTGAATTCATTATGGGAAAGATCAGATGGCCAGAGACTTGACTTGGACTCGTGGCAAAAGGCTCTGCTGTGTGCATACTGCGCAAAAGCGCCACTCGCGTCTAGGTTATCTAATTGTATAGCCTTGTTAGGCTATGCGCGGGGTGTGCCAACTTTTTTTATGAGATAGAGAGACCCCCTTGAAGACAAAAAGATCATTCAAACACTGGTATGACATGTATATGTTTAGTTGTAGAGAACGTTTTTATTTATTTCTGTAGCCTCTTGGCCAGGTCATGTTTGTAAATGAGAAGTTGTTCTCAAACAGTTTACCTGAATAAATAAAGGTTAAAAAAAAGAAAATTCGATTCCATAATCGAGCAGCCCTAGTATTGGATGACGAGGCATTTTTCGATACTCAATACTTTAGATGCAATTCGGTCGGTGCCTAAAAAGAATCCGGTACCCAGCCCTAGTTAAGAGCAGTTAGAGTGTCCAGGTATGTATGTGAGTAGATTATTAATGTATTAGATTATTAATTTATTTATTTAAGGTGTACAGCTTCTCGGACAACGCGCCCAGCCCGTCCATCGGCGTGGCGAGCCGCATCGAGGCCGGCCTCGGGCCGCAGCTCAACCAGAACGGCGCCGACAGCGCTTCCGTCAAAACGGGCAGCCCGGCCTACTCCGACATCTCGGACGCCGGCGAGGACGGCGAGGGGAAAGCCGAGAGCGTGAAGGTGAAAACGGAGCCGGACCAGGGACCTCGTGAAGGCGCCAAGAAGGCGCTGTTCCCGCCTCAGGCGCCCAGTAAAGAGTCGCCGTACTACCCCAACTACGAGTCCTACTACTCCCCGAACTACCCCAACCCGAGCCCGGGCGCCACGCCCACGGCGCCGCCACACGTGGAGGGAGCTCAGGTGAAGGTGTGTAATGGCAAAATATTTATTTTAACATGATTTGTTTTTGTTTTACATGATTTTAAAGTGCCTATATTATGAAAAAAATCATAATGTGAGGTGATTTGGGGAGTTATTTTGTGTCTCTGGTGCTTCTCCACACATACACACTTTGAAATAAACCCATCCATGGTGTTCTGAGGGAGATCCGGTTTCTGAATGTGTCCTGCCTTCAGTCTCCTGGCACGAAACGAGCTGGCTAACCGCAACCGTTAGCTCGTAGCATGTTAGCTCGTTCTCAATAGCAAAGCACCGCTACAACACACACTAGTTCACCCTAATCTCCAAAAGAACTACTTCCATGTGCTCCCTGGTTTAGAAGAAGTCTCCCAGCTGATCCTGCCTTGGAACTGACTGAAGTTGGAGAAACAGCCTTTCTTTTACTGTCTATGGAGCTAGCTGACATGATCTACATCTGAGCTACTGAGCATGTGCGAGTGCAATCAAAGATAGTACAGAAGAAGAAGAGAAGAGGTCTCACTCTGTAGCTAAAACAGAGACCTGAACACAGGGTGAAAAGAGGAGCTGCAGCAATGTGCAGTACAACAAAAATATGGTGTTTTTTGATAATTAAACCATGTAAACCTATTCTGGTACAAACTTAAAATACAATTATGAACCTGAAAATGAGCATGATATGGCCGCTTTAATACATTCCTTAATTCTGTGTTAGACTTAGAGACTACAGGAGGGGAAACCGCTGAAATCGTAAACCTTGAGCCCATTAAGTTATTTTTCCCAGGACCTCCGTCTCTCTTCTGTTTTAGTTTTAGCAGATAGGGCTAGAAATGGGCCATAAACAAGTGTGAACTGTGTCTCTTAAGATGCATCCTTCCTGTTCCCTGGTAGCTGAGATTAGCAGGTGTTGTGACTAGCATTAGGAACAGGAGCAGAAGAGTAAATCATTTGACTGTTTATGATGTGTATGCAACGGTTTGTCCTTGCTAAAGATATCCTGAAGAAGGGATGGCTTTAACTGGGCTTTCTACTATAAAGATATCTTGAAGAAGGGATGGCTTTAACTGGGCTTTCTACTATAAAGATATCCTGAAGAAGGGATGGCTTTAACTGGGCTTTCTACTATAAAGATATCCTGAAGGAGTGGCTTTAACTGGGCTTTCTACTATAAAGATATCCTGAAGGAGTGGCTTTAACTGGGCTTTCTACTATAAAGATATCCTGAAGAAGGAGTGGCTTTAACTGGGCTTTCTACTATAAAGATATCCTGAAGAAGGGATGGCTTTAACTGGGCTTTCTACTATAAAGATATCCTGAAGGAGTGGCTTTAACTGGGCTTTCTACTATAAAGATATCCTGAAGGAGTGGCTTTAACTGGGCTTTCTACTATAAAGATATCCTGAAGGAGTGGCTTTAACTGGGCTTTCTACTATAAAGATATCCTGAAGAAGGAGTGGCTTTAACTGGGCTTTCTACTATAAAGATATCCTGAAGAAGGAGTGGCTTTAACTGGGCTTTCTACTATAAAGATATCCTGAAGAAGGGATGGCTTTAACTGGGCTTTCTACTATAAAGATATCCTGAAGGAGTGGCTTTAACTGGGCTTTCTACTATAAAGATATCCTGAAGGAGTGGCTTTAACTGGGCTTTCTACTATAAAGATATCCTGAAGAAGGAGTGGCTTTAACTGGGCTTTCTACTATAAAGATATCCTGAAGAAGGAGTGGCTTTAACTGGGCTTTCTACTATAAAGATATCCTGAAGAAGGGGGCTTTAACTGGGCTTTCTACTATAAAGATATCCTGAAGGGAGTGGCTTTAACTGGGCTTTCTACTATAAAGATATCCTGAAGGGAGTGGCTTTAACTGGGCTTTCTACTATAAAGATATCCTGAAGAAGGAGTGGCTTTAACTGGGCTTTCTACTATAAAGATATCCTGAAGAAGGAGTGGCTTTAACTGGGCTTTCTACTATAAAGATATCCTGAAGGAGTGGCTTTAACTGGGCTTTCTACTATAAAGATATCCTGAAGAAGGAGTGGCTTTAACTGGGCTTTCTACTATAAAGATATCCTGAAGAAGGAGTGGCTTTAACTGGGCTTTCTACTATAAAGATATCCTGAAGGAGTGGCTTTAACTGGGCTTTCTACTATAAAGATATCCTGAAGAAGGAGTGGCTTTAACTGGGCTTTCTACTATAAAGATGTGCTGAACTTTAGTTTAGTAGAAGACTTTCATATTGTGCCGTGGTTAGTGGTGCACGATATATCGGCCGCCAATATAATATCGACCGATACGGTCATTTTTTTTTAACACCGGTATCGGTTCAATGTCAAATTATATATAATTATATAAATATAATTTTTTTCTTCTGAAAATCTGATGTAAAGGTGCCCAATAAATCACAAAAGTAAAAAAAAAAAGAAAATCTTTATTTGATTATCATATCAAATTAGTTTTCTATACAGAGATATCGGTATCGGCCATAACAGCAGTATACAGGGTTCATACGTTTTTGAAAGAACCTGGAAAAGTTATGTAATTTGAAAAAGGCCAATTCCAGCAGGCCTGGAAAAGGTTTTGGAAACATAAAAAGACCCAGAAAGTTTTGGAAAAGTAATGGAATTGTTTTTTAACACAGCATAATAATATTTGATTAATAAATGTATTTTCAGGTCGTCTTAACCTCAGCGTTGTATTCGGGGAGCAATATTATGAATCCCTCTATGAACCACAGACATTATCATTCATTTATAGTTAAACCTCCGAGTGGAAACTTTAACACCGATTTCTATTCTTATTGTAGAATGTCGACTGACATTTTCAGGAACACACAGTCATGGAAATTTGCCAAAAAGTCATGAAAAAGTATTGAATGAGTATGAACCCTGATTCTCAAATACGTCTTTTATTAGTTTCATCTTGTGTGTTGTTTTTTTTTTTACACACACTCCTGCTGCTAACGAGAAAAACTTCCACCACAGGTGAAGAAGGAGGAGGAGCCCGAGGTGTGCGAGGACCTGAAGCTGAAGGTGGAGCCTCCGGAGGAGAGGAAGGTGGAGCCGCCGGGACCTCCTCATCATCACCACCACCATCATCATCAGCAGCAGCCGTCCGTCATCCAGCAGCGCTCCAACATGTACGCTCAGCCGCTGTACTACAACCAGTACTACGTCCCGCCGTACTCGTACTCGCCCGACCAGGCCTACCACGCCCACCTGCTGGCCTCCAACCCAGCCTACCGCCAGCAGTACGAGGACAGGCAGCGGCTCGCCGACAAGAAGGCCGAGAGCAAGGAGCGGGAGGCGTCCGGGAAGGAGGAGTGGAAGCACAAAGCCTCGGTGCCCCCGAACCTCTCCAGGGCGCCCAGCCTCACCGACCTCGCCGCTAAGGGCGCGCCGAACCAACCGGCCAAGCCCAAAGAGACGCCGCCAGCAGCGGCGGAGCAAGCCAAGTCGGTCATCATGGCGAAGGGAGAGGACCAAAAGGCCGCCACCGCTGCCCAGCCGGAGGGCTTGAAGATGAAGCTGAGCGAAGCAGGGCATCATGGGAAAGAGGAGGCCAAGCCAGGGGGCGAGCCAGGCAGGCCGGCGGGCGTAGAGCCCGCCATGTGGTACAGACAGGTAACTGCATTTGACACGTTTTCAAAGTTTCTAGATCATAAATATGGGTTTCTTCTTAAGCAAATTGCCCCAAAATTATTACATTACAAGTCATTTAGCTGAGGCTTTTATCCAAAGCGACTTACAATTGTTATATATGTCAGAGGTCACACATCTCTGGAGCAGCTAGGGGTTAAGTGTCTCGATCAGGGACACATTGGTTGATGTATCACAGTGGGAATCGAACCCTGGTCTCCCACACCAAAGGCATATGTCATATCCACTGTGCCACCATCCACCCAAATAACACAGATGGTTCTAAGACGCTTTTCACAAAAGGAAATTTAGGATCAATCTCTATTTTCATAGAATTGGGGTGTTGTATTCAGTTTTATAGCATATTATCCTGACTAAACTTACCTTCATTCCTCTGATCTTAACCATCAGTCAAAATGATTCATAATTTCTGCTTTTTTCTCACAAAAAAATTTGAAAATTATATATAAATGAGGTTTATTGACCATCAATTCCAAAAATAAGTGCAAAACTAGTACGAATAAATAGGTCTAGTGGTGAATATACTGGTGTTAATGGAAACAAGTGGCAAAAATGTTGAAATAAGCAAGCATAACGTGGGGGGAAAAGCAACAAAAGCATCATGGGAAAGAGGAGGCCAAGCCACAGGGCGAGCCAGGCAGGCCGGCAGGCATAGAGCCCGCCATGTGGTACAGACAGGTAACTGCATTTGACACGTTTCAAAGTTTCTAGATCATAAATATGGGTTTCTTTCAACCAAATTGCCCCAAAATAACACGGATGGTTCCATAAGACGCTCTTCACAAAGGAAATTTAGGATCAGATCTCTATTTTCATAGTATTTGGGGTGTTGTATTCAGTTTTATAGCATATTATCCTTATTAAACTTTGACATATATGTGATTATCCATTACCTTCATTCCTCTGATCTTAACCATTTAGTCAAAATCATTCATCATTTCTGCTCTATTCTTAAACAAAAATTGGAAAATTTCATATAAATGAGGTTTATTGACCATGAATTCAAAAAAATAAGTGTAAAACCAGTGCAAATAAATAGGTCTAGTGGTGAATATACTGCCAGAAATGTACAAAATAAAATAAAAAAGCATGCATAACATGGGGAAAAGGCAACAAAAATGTAAAAACAGTGTTAATTTTGACCTGGGAGGACAACACAAGGGTTAAAGGGAAACATGGCAGGTGAATTGAGTCAACATTTAACCAACAGATATCAGCACGAAACTTTCCCTTGATTTTTGCATTGCAAGTTTTCAAAACATTTTATGTTTAAATATGCAAATGAAGCATTATCTAGTGCTAACTTTTGGTCAATTAAGGCAAGGCAAGACCGCTTTATTTGTAGAGCGCATTTCAGCAACATGGCTGTTCCTACATGATCCTCGCTGCGCATGTGCAAGCCGATAACCCTGTTTTACGAGTTCTCTCAATACCTCCGTGGGATTTACAACACTGTCGTCGTGCAATGTCGTAAATCCTCATAAACCGGATCATCATTTGAGCATGCGCAGAACAGATCGTGTACCGCCAAGGGCAACTCAAAGTGCTTTACATAAAACATTAAAGAGCAGTTTACTACATTAAAGAACAAGTTAACCGAGTCCAACTCAGGCCTCCAGAGGACTTTACCAGTTCCAAACTGGGCCTTCTTGCCACCCATCTTGGCTTGGAAAAAGTACTTTTATTTTAAAAGTCGTCACTATAAGTATTAGTTTCTTTCTTGGAAAAACCTTCGCAAAAACCCTTTCGTTTAAACCTTCGCAAAAACCCTTTCGGTTGAAATTCACACTTTTTTTTTATAATTAGTGGTCTTATTTCAACCGTAAATCCCTTTTCGTTGTTTCTTATTAAACCCACACAATGCAATTTAGATGAAATCTACAAACACAAATAGACAAAGTGCAGTTACTGTAAATAAATATTTTCTGAAAGAAGATGTTATGGAATCAAAATCTCTGAAAACAAAAATGTTTTTGGCCTGTAGTGTCTCCTTTTTTAAAACCTCTTCATCAGATATAACCAGGGCCCGAAATTAACACCTGACCACGTGCCAAATGCAGGTGAATTTTGCCATTGGCTGGTAAAACTGTCAATCTAACTGCCACCTTGGCAGCCAATGAGAATTGAGTGATTCAAAGTTTTTTTTTGCCATTGTTGGTCTTTCACATTTCAACCAAGTCCACCATTTGCTTGGATTTGAGCTAAAAATGACTGTCTCTGAGGGGGGAAATCATTAAATATAAAGTGAAATATAATGTTTGATAAGCCATTCATTTTATTGAATTCATTAATAATTGACAGCACTTAAATGTGTATTCTTAACAAGTTCAAGAACGATGCTTGTGGATTTCCTGTATTTCACCTTTTTATGAGGCAAAAAAAAAAATGGCTTGTAAAAAGCCTGTGTGGCTGTTGGCCAAAGAAGTTAACTTCAGTCCCTGGATATGACCACTGCCAGCTGTCTTTACTATCTCCTAACTAGTGTTAATTTCGTCAGACGAGACGAAACTAAATATGTTCGTCGACGACCTTTTTTTCCATGACTAAGACGAGACTGCACCAATGTCCAAAAACGCTGACTAAGACTAAATTAACTTGCATTATTGTTAACCAAAAAAGACGAGACTAAAATGTTTTGCATGAAATAAAAAATTAGATTAAATCTCTCTTCATTTTCGTCTACAATCGTCTCTACTTTTTCATCTTGAGATAGAATATTCAGCTGTTACCGAGACCTGGTGCTACAGCACCGACGGGTGCCCTAACGACCGGTATCTACCGGACTGAATAGCCTGCGCTTCTCTTATTCTCCTAAACGCACGTTAGTCAACCGAAACATCGCTGCACAGGGCGCTAGTTAACACTACACTTGGCAGCAGGTAACGTTAGCCTACAGTTAGCTAGTTAACACTACACTTGGCAGCAGGTAACGTTAGCCTACAGTTAGCTAGTTAACACTACACTTGGCAGCAGGTAACGTTAGCCTACCGTTAGCTAGTTAACACTACACTTGGCAGCAGGTAACGTTAGCCTACTGTTAGCTAGTTAACACTACACTTGGCAGCAGGTAATGTTAGCCTACCGTTAGCTAGTTAACACTACACTTGGCAGCAGGTAACGTTAGCCTACCGTTAGCTAGTTAACACTACACTTGGCAGCAGGTAACGTTAGCCTACAGTTAGCTAGTTAACACTACACTTGGCAGCAGGTAACGTTAGCCTACTGTTAGCTAGTTAACACTACACTTGGCAGCAGGTAACGTTAGCCTACTGTTAGCTAGTTAACACTACACTTGGCAGCAGGTAATGTTAGCCTACCGTTAGCTAGTTAACACTACACTTGGCAGCAGGTAACGTTAGCATACCGTTAGCTAGTTAACACTACACTTGGCAGCAGGTAACGTTAGCATACCGTTAGCTAGTTAACACTACACTTGGCAGCAGGTAACGTTAGCCTACTGTTAGCTAGTTAACACTACACTTGGCAGCAGGTAACGTTAGCCTACCGTTAGCTAGTTAACACTACACTTGGCAGCAGGTAACGTTAGCATACCGTTAGCTAGTTAACACTAGGCTTGGCAGAAGGTAACGTTAGCATACCGTAAGCTAGTTAACACTACACTTGGCAGCAGGTAACGTTAGCATACCGTTAGCTAGCAGCTGGATTTAACACGGTTACAATGCTGACAGCTAAACGGTGTAAAGGTTTGTCTCCATTTCCAACACGAGACGTACGAGAGTCTGCAGCTGCCGTTGTCTGAAAAACAACACAGATGTTGCGTTCACTTGAAATACGCCTCGCCAGTTTCATGCTGCATTTATTTTAGTGTAAAATATCCCTTTCCCCATGCAGTGGTTGTTTTTGTCGTTTACTGATGAAATAAGGAAGAGGCTCAATATTTATATAACTTTATAGCATTTATTTATTTTTATAACTGTTTGACTGAAATGGTTATCAGAAATAATTCATTTAAAAACAGTCTAAAATGTTTTGACTAAAACTAGACTAAAATGGCGAGACCTTTAGTCGACTAAAACTTGACTAAGATACCTTGAGTTCTCTTTTGACTAAAACTAGACTAAAATGACGAGACCTTTAGTCGACTAAAACTTGACTAAGATACCTTGAGTTCTCTTTTGACTAAAACTAGACTAAAATGACGAGACTTTTAGTCGACTAAAACTTGACTAACAAAATTTTTTGGCCTAAGACTAAATTTAAAAATAGGTGACAAAATTAACACTACTCCTAACTCCCCTCTCTGCAGGAGCCGGACTCGCGCTTGTGGCCGTACGTCTACCCCAACAAATACTCGGAAGCCCCGAAACCTCAGGAGGAGGACCGGTGGAAGGAGGAGAGGGCGGGAGAGCGAGAGAGGGAGCGCGACAGGAAGGGGAAGGAGGAGAGGCCGCGCCTGAAGGACGGAGGCCAGAAAGAGGAGCTGAAAGAGGGGATGGAGGGCAGGACTCAGCTTCCTCCAGAGGAGCACCGGGGGGGAGGAGGCAAGGAGGCCCGCCCCCCCCACATGCAGTTCTCCTCCCCTCTGGCTCAGCACCAGGGCTACATGCCCTACATGCACGGACCGTACGCGTACAGCCACGGCTACGAGCCGAGCCACCCCGGCTACAGAGGCATGCCCTCCGTCATGATGCAGAACTACCCCGGTAAGAGGGACGAGATGGTCCGATCTAAAAGAGGGGCCGCGCTGTAGGGCTGTCCTCGACTAAAGAACTTCTTAGTCGACTAACACTTATAGGAGTTTGTCGTCTAATCGATTAGTTGATTTAATTGACAGAGCCGTGCGCTTTGAGAGGTGGTTAAGACTAGAAAAGCACAATATAAATGTAGTTAATTAACTAATCTGTAAAACTGACTTTCTCCGCAATTAATCCTGCAAAAGCACCACTTTAAATCGCTGATTTTAAATCAGAGGAGGGCCAAAAACAATATATTTGTTAACCTTCCTGTTGTCCTCGGGTCAGATTTGTAAGTGGAAAATGGGAAAGTGTACAGTACAGGCCAAAGGTTTGGACACACCTTCTCATTCAATGTGTTTCCTTTTTA
>NC_041338.1:37066119-37078619 GCF_004354835.1 Perca flavescens
CTCTCCTTTCTCTCCCTCTCTGTCTCTCTCTCTATCCTCTCTCTCTCCCCCTCTCTCTCTCCCTCCTTTCTCCCCCCTTCTCTCCCTCCTTTCTCCCCCCCCTCTCTCTCTCTCTCTCTATCCTCTCTCTCTCTCTCTCCCTCCTTTCTCTCTCTCTCCGTCTCTCTCTCTCTCTCCCTCCTTTCTCTTTCTCTCTGTCTCTCTCTCTATCCTCTCTCTCTCCCTCCTTTCTCTCCCTCTCTGTCTCTCTCTATCCTCTCTCTCTCCCCCCCCCCTCTGTCTCTCTCTCTATCCTCTCTCTCTCCCCCCTCTGTCTCTCTCTCTATCCTCTCTCTCTCCCTCTCTGCCCTCCCCCCCCAGGTCTCTCCTCTTCAGCCATCGTCGCCAGTCAGCAAGCATCCGCCCCGTCCATGTACCCTCCCTCACGGAGGTGAGAACGGTAAGTCACTCGCACCTTTTTACATCCTGAACGTTGCATACCCAGGGCTCCAGACTGAGACCAAATGGTCACATTTTGCAACCAAACTTTGAGAGTGTGCGACTGAATTTTACATCCAGCCGCACATGTGCGACCAGCAAATTTGGACAACATTTGGAATAAATGCTTTTTCTTGTGTGGCCGCTCGTCAGTGGAATATGTTGCCCACAGAGCTGATAGGAAGTAGGGCTGCCACCTCTCAGTCGATTAGTCGACTAATCGGTCGTTTTGGTCTTAGTCGACTAAGATTTCTTTAGTCGATTAGTCATTTTTTTATGCTTATTCACGCTTAATTACTCATTTCCAAGAAACTCATGAGCACATTTCTGGTAAACACAAGATTTAAAGTGGTGCTTTTGCAGGATTAATTGTGGAGAAACTCAGTTTTACAGATGGTTAATTAACTACATTTATATTGTGCTTTTCTAGTCTTAACCACATCTCAAAGCTCACGGCTCTGTCAATTAAATCAACTAATCGATCAGTCGACAAAATCCTATAAGTGTTAGTCGACTAAGAAGTTCTTTAGTCGAGGACAGCCCTACAGCGCGGCCCCTCTTTTAGATCGGACCATCTCGTCCCTCTTACCGGGGTAGTTCTGCATCAGGACGGAGGGCATGCCTCTGTAGCCGGGGTGGCTCGGCTCGTGGCCGTGGCTGTCACCAGCGTCCGCCGTGCATGTAGGGGCATGTAGCCCTGGTGCTGAGCCAGAGGGGAGGAGAACTGCAGGTGGGGGGGGCGGCCTCCTTGCCTCCTCATTTTTTATGCTTATTCATGCTTAATTACTTATTTCCAAGAAACTTCTGAGCACATTTATGGTAAACACAAGATTTAAAGTGGTGCTTTTGCAGGATTAATTGTGGAGAAACTCAGTTTTACAGATGGTTAATTAACTACATTTATATTGTGCTTTTCTAGTCTTAACCACATCTCAAAGCTCACAGCTCTGTCGATTAAATCAACTAATCGATTAGTCGACAAAATCTTATAAGTGTTAGTTGACTAAGAATATCTTTTAGTCGAGGACAGTCCTAATAGGAAGCACAAACTTTTACACGTTTGTCAAATCAAATTTGTACACACATGTGACTGGATATATGTATGTGTGTGTGTAAGTGTCTGTTCTGAGGTCTATAAGAGTAGATCTGAGTACATGAAAGGTTTGAATATGACCTTTCCTTATATTTTATTTATTTGGTTAATGTAAATTTTACTATTCATGTATGTATGATGTATTGTGTATTTCAGTTTAGATCAGCCTTCCCAGGGACTACAGGTGAAAATTAGCTCTTGAGCTAAAACCTGGTACTATGCATCTCTCCCCTTGGGGTTAATGTTTATTGTACGCTGTCCCTGTTTCTTTAAATAAATAAACTAAATTTGCCCCCCTTTTTTACACGTTAAATGTCGGTACCTGAGCACGTAAGTGCAAGCTTATCTGTCCTCTCTGAAAATTGACAGAGAGCAGAGCTCTGACACAAACACACACACGGAGAGGTGCGGACGGAGTAAACTGTCTGCAGTTTGGTTGAAGTCAGAGTGAGTCACGGCGATACCGATAGTGGTTGCAAGCGTGGTTACAGTTTTTCATAACTTCACGCAGACATCGTTCGCTGCGATATGATATTAACTTCCTGTGACACAAGCAGCGGGGACAACGGTGGGTTCGGTGCCCTGATGACTGACTGACAGGCTGAGCTTGCAAGGCAGCTTTATTTCTACAGCAGCTTTCAGCAACAAGACAACTCAAAGAGCTTTACATGCAACATTAAAGAGAATTAAAAACAGTCATGATGAAAATAAAACAGGCTAAAATATAATAATATACAAATGCAATAATAAGAAAAATATATATTTTCTTTTTTTTTACTGTCATGACAGCGATGGGGCTGTCTCTTTACCTATGTTGCATCTTCAAAAGTGCAAAATAAAATGAATTTGAAACAGCACATTGTAATTTCCCCATCTATTATCAAAGTATTTATTAGTAATACAGTGGAAATTAGTAGAAATGTGAATATTTTGGTTAGCATGTTGATTTACGGTGTGTGCCCCTGAATTTTCTGGTTGCGCCCCTGAAATTTTCAGTTGGGGGCCACTGTGCTCCTAGTGAAAAAAAGTTAGTCTGGATCCTTGATATTCCTCCACACGTACCTAATTTACTATATGTATATCCCAACTCTAACACTTAACTCTGTGTGCCTGTGTGTCTGTCTCTCTGCCTACCTGCCTGAGAGTCTGTCTGCCTGTCTGTCTCTCTGCCTAACTGCCTGAGAGTCTGTCTGTCTCTCTGCCTGCCTGCCTGAGAGTCTGTCTGCCTGTCTGTCTCTCTGCCTAACTGCCTGAGAGTCTGTCTGCCTGTCTGTCTCTCTGCCTGCCTGCCTGAGAGTCTGTCTGTGTGTGTCTGTCTGCCTGAGAGTCTGTCTGCCTGTCTGTCTTTCTGAAGGACTGAGAGAAATGTTTATTGCCCTCAGTGTGAAACGGGACGTTAACGTTCACGTTCAGCTCTGTAATGTTAATAATAAAGGATGCAGTGGACACACAGCTGTCACAGGCGCTGCATGTTGACTTTCTTCCCTCTCTTGACCAATCCTGTCCTCTCTTCTGTCTGCAGGCACACCTGATTGGCTGATCTCCACCCCGCCGCCCGCCCCGAGTCATGTGACTGGATCCTGTGAGGAAGCATTTCGGTGTCGACATCAGTTCAATGGTGTTTGTGTGCGTTTGATTTCTCCGCCCGGTCCTCCAGCCGGCCATTCTCTGACCCCGGCTGGACTGCCAAGACTCGGAGAGGATTCAAATCTACTGGTTCTGCTGGTTCCACTAGTCCTGCTGGTCCTGCTAGTTCTGCTGGTCCTACTGGTCCTGCTGGTCCCACTGGTCCTGCTAGTTCTACTGGTCCTGCTGGTTCCACTGGTCCTGCTAGTTCCAGACGGTACCAGGGTGCTGGGCGGCAGAGGTTTTGGCTCATGGACAAAGAAGACCTTGCGGGTGGAGACACGTTGAGATACTATCTTGACGCACTGAGGAGCAGCAGCTGTTGTTGTGGAGCTGGGCGGGTCGGACAGTTCTTGGCGGGTCAGACAGTTCTTGGCGGGTCAGACAGTTCTTGGCGGGTCAGACAGTTCTTTGGCGGGTCAGACAGTTCTTTGGCGGGACAGACAGTTCTTTGGCGGGACAGACAGTTCTTGGCGGGTCAGACAGTTCTTGGCGGGTCAGACAGTTCTTTGGCGGGACAGACAGTTCTTGGCGAGTCAGACAGTTCTTTGGCGGGACAGACAGTTCTTGGCGAGTCAGACAGTTCTTTGGCGGGACAGACAGTTCTTGGCGGGTCAGACAGTTCTTGGCAGCGGCGTCACTTCCCGTCTGCCCAGAACCTTCAGTCGTCAGTTTTTCTGTCCGCTGGTTAACGCCTGATGTCTGTCAGTTTCACCCTCGTCTGTTCTTTCCGTTGAAAAAGTGTTGTTTTTCTGGGTCAAAATTTAAAACTTTTCGCGACCTTCTTGTTACTTTCCCCAATGTTTTCTGCACTTATTTTTGCGTTTTTGTTGGGTTTTTTTTGAAGTTTTTTAAGCTTTTTCCAACATTTCAGTCATCTTTTTCAAAGTTCTTTTATCAATTTCTTTTTTCAAATGCTATAAATTTAAGTTTTTCTCATTTTTTTTTCTGTGCTTTTGACATTTTTTATTCCTACATTTTTCAATGTTCTTTTTATCAATTCTTTAAATGCTATAAAATGGAATAACTGATGTATTTAACTTGTGAAGAGCGTTGTATGGAACCATCCACGTTATTATTTTTTTTACAATTTGATTGAAATAAACCCCAAATTTCTGATTTAAAAACGAGGACAACAGCAGAGTTAAACTGACAGACATCAGATGGGTCAATTCAAACATTGTCTCTCCCCGTTTACTACCGTGCATATTTTTAGAAAATAATGTCCCCTGGTGGTCAACAGGATGGACCCCCCAACCCCCAATGACCTCTGACCTCTCTGAGAAGCTCGGTTCTGGACTCCAGCGGACTTTGACCTGGAAGTATCTCCGCTTCACAGGAAATGATACAAAAAAAATTTAATAAAAAATACTGTGGCCGGAGGAGGACGGACCAATCAGAGGGCAGCGCTCGGACTGATGCTGCATCCTCGGACTCCTCCTCCACCTCAGTGTGTAGCTGTACTGTACTCTGTGTATGTGTGTGTGTATGCGTGTGTGTGTGTGTTTGTGTAAATACTGTACAGAGGAATTATTTTAAAGAGCCTGTTGGATGCTGTTGGATTTCCTACTTCTTTTTGTCTGGTAGCCTCTGCCTCTGTTTTTCTACTGTTGTTGATCTGATATTAAACCTGTAGCTGATGGAACGGCGCCAGCGCCCACTGTCCTCATTTATCTGTTGTCGTAGAAACCGCTCGCTCGTCTCCACATTTCAAGATGGGAGTTTAAACTCCAGCCGTCCGTTTCAACTGGAAACAAGTATGTGAAGAAACACATGAGTCAGACGGACACAACTGTCAGTTTAAGGAGCCCTCAGATTATTCAGCGTTTTGGTTTCACTCACATACATGAGAGACACACACACACACACACACACCCAGAGACACCGACATAAATACAGACACACAAGCTCACGCACACACACATACACACACACACACACAGTCACATACAGACGCCCAAACACAGACCCACACTCACACACACAAACTCACATACACACACGCATGCACGAAAATACACACACACAAGCATGCACGAAAACACACACACGCGCATGCACACAGACACACAAACTCACGCACACACACACAAACACACAGACACACACTAACAGACAGTATTGAGCTGTGTTAATGTAAAGGGTGCCTTATATCAGTGGTTCCCAACCTTTTTTCCTTGGCGCCCCCCCTACTCATGTCTAAGAAAAGCTGAGCCCCCCACCCAAAACCGAAGTTGATGTAACTCTCGAGATAGAGCCTCTCTTTCTTTTTTGATACAGAGGAGTTATCAGCACTGTTTCTCCGGCATGTTTCATTCATAAAATAGTGATGCCGTGGGGCAGGAAAAATGAGGATACAACAAAATATATAGTTTTCATACAGACTTTTGTATACATTAGATATTCTAGTGTATTATAATTTGTTTAACATGTGCAAAAACTTTTTTTTTACCTCAACCTCAAACCAGATAAAGACTCACGCCCCCCCTGTGATCTTTGCCGCCCCCCCTGGGGGTGCCCGGACCCCAGGTTGGGAACCACTGCCTTATATTTCAGACCATACAAAGGCTTTTTTTTAATATTAATCTGAATAATACTTAAGTATTCACTAGAAATCCGTACGGCAGCAACTAATGATTATATTAATAGTTGATTAATGTGTAGATTATTATCTGGATGAATGGATCAGTTGTTCCGTCTCTAAAATGTTGATCTTGTTCTGTCCACAACTCAAAGATAAGTTTCCTGTCCCAGAGGAGAGAAGACACTAGAACAATATTCACATTTACCAAGCTGACATCACACAAGTTTACCTTATTTATCATTTAAAAAAAATGACTCTTAACTGCTTAATGGATTATCAGAATAGTTGCAGGTTAATTCAATAGTCAACGACTAATCGATTCATCGTTGCAGCGCTACACTTTAAGATTTTGAAGTGCCCGTATTGTGAAAGAAAAAAATCCCTTTTTCTGGGATTTTTCTGTTATTTTGTGTGTCTTGTGCTTCCACACGCATACAAACTTTGATAATAAACCCATCCATGGTGTTCAGAGTGAGATCCGGTTTGTGAATGTGTCCTGCCTTCAGTCTCCGGGTGAGCTGGTCTAAATCTGCACGGCTTTCTACGTAACTAGCCGAAACGTTAGGGGCCTAGGGGGCTAACCGTTAGCATTCTAGCTCGTTCTCAATGGCAAAGCACTGCTACAACACACACTAGTTCACCCTAATCTCCAAAAGAACTACTTCCATGTCCCTGTTCTGCAGGTATTCCACACTAAGTGTGAAGTGCGCCCTCGTTTAGAAGAAGTCTCCCAGCTAATCCTGCCTTGTACTGACTGAAGTTGGAGAAACAGCTAGCTAGCTCATGTAGTCCTTACCTAGTAGAGTCACCAGTAGTGAAATCTAAACTGTAATATAACCGAAAGAACACAAGAAACTGGATTGTTGGTGTCAGTTTTTGCATCACTGTTGTGTGTTGTTCATCAGAATTTAGTCTTCATTAACATTTGCCCACCCATGAGAAAGAGAGAGACATCATGGCTTTCAAACAATTTCAGATACAGTATTAGGGGACCACTAATGTCTATATAAAAGAGACTTCAGATACAGTATTAGGGGACCACTAAGGTCTATATAAAAGAGACTTCAGATACAGTATTAGGGGACCACTAAGGTCTATATAAAAGAGACTTCAGATACAGTATTAGGGGACCACTAAGGTCTATATAAAAGAGACTTCAGATACAGTATTAGGGGACCACTAACCACTAAGTCTATATAAAAGAGACTTCAGATACAGTATTAGGGGACCACTAAGGTCTATATAAAAGAGACTTCAGATACAGTATTAGGGGACCACTAAGGTCTATATAAAAAGAGACTTCAGATACAGTATTAGGGGGACCACTTCTATATAAAAGATAGATACAGTATTAGGGGACCACTAAGGTCTATATAAAAGAGACTTCAGATACAGTATTAGGGGACCACTAAGGTCTATATAAAAGAGACTTCAGATACAGTATTGGGGGACCACTAAGGTCTATATAAAAGAGACTTCAGATACAGTATTGGGGGACCACTAAGGTCTATATAAAAGAGACTTCAGATACAGTATTAGGGGACCACTAAGGTCTATATAAAAGAGACTTCAGATACAGTATTAGGGGACCACTAAGGTCTATATAAAAGAGACTTCAGATAAGAAGCAGACCTGATCTCCAGTGGTCATGTTCTGCAGCTCCTCCTACGATCAGACACCTGGCTGCTGTTCTTTGTTTCTAATATTCATATTAAACATCATGTTGATAGAAGGATTTTAATCTGTACTCCGACAGCGAGTGAGTCTATTTCATAGAAACTTTCTGCAGATATTTGCCAAGAAAAGACCCAACTGGGTGTTAACAATAACAATTATATGGAAAAAATGTAAATTTCTTTCTATCAGGACACGCAGTTCAAATCCAGCCAGACAGACACACAGAGAGACAGACAGACAGAGGGAGAAAGACAGAGAGACAGAGAGGACATGCAGTTCATATCCATCACTAGTTTTAACACTGAATAAGAGGAAATATAGAATATGTCTCTTTAAGGTGTAAACAAGTGAATCTTTAATATTTGTAGGTATTTAAATTAATGTTTTCTATTAATATTAAATGTAATAACTACTTCCTAAGAAGACATAAGTCCATTAGTAGAGTTTAAACCTAGTGTTGCCCTAAATGGGACCAAATATCTCCACAACCCTAGTGTTAGTGTGTGTTAGTGTGTTTGTAAATGATCATCATGCAGTGTGTTTGTTTCGCCACAGGGGGGCACTGTTGTCCTGTTAAACGTCTCAGCAGCAGAGTGATTAAAGGGACAGTTCACCCAAATCATCTCAAGTTGTATCCAGCCATGCCGATCATTTTGGTTTTATTCATTCATTTTGAACAGTTCTTTGTTAGTCTTTTAGATTTCTGCCTCCACCTTCAAATCAGAATCAGAATCAGAAAGGGCTTTATTGCCAAGTACGTTTTTTACACATACAAGGAATATGTCTTGGTGTTGTTGTCACGCATTCTCTAAAATATAAGAAAGATAAAAATGATATAAACAATATAAGTATAAAAAATACAAATTATGTATTAATAACAATAAAAATAGAATGGAAAATGACATAATACAATAAGTTGAACAGTAATAAAAAGGGAACTGTACAGCAGATTAGGTACAGTGGCATGAAGAGCCAGAGGTGGGGTGTGGAGAGAGACAGGGTGGGTCCCGGGCCTTGTTGATAAGGCTAGTGGTGGGTTAGGTTTTGGTCCTGATGGACCTCAGCCTCCTGCCAGAGGGGAGTGGCCCAAAGAGTTTGTGGTAGGGCTGAGCAATTAATCGAAATGTAATCGTGATTATGATTTCGGCTCCCAATGATCACAAAAACCGAATAATCGAGAAAAACTATTATTTAGCTCATTATGTTTTGCAAGTAAACTCTTATTTTCTCTTTTGTGTTCTGAATGAAAAAATGAAGTTTAAATAGGACAAGTATTACGGCAAAGTTCACAGTTTTATGTGTTTTTATTTACTGTTGATTTATTTAACTTCTTCCACTGTTTTTTAAGTTCAATAATTGCAACATGTTTCCAGAAGTCAACGATTAATCGTGTCAAATAATCATGATTATATTTTTTTCCATAGTCGAGCAGCCCTGACATAAGTGTCTTCCTGGTTTTAAAGCCTGCATTACAGTAAAGTGATGAACTTTTCTGAACTTACCAGACTGTTCTATTATTTTCCTTTTCCCCACTTAGTCATTATATCCATATTTCTGATGATTATTTATCTAAAATCTAAGTGTGGAGATATTTTGTTGAAGCACCAATTGTCAACCGTAGAATATCGCCACAATATCGATATCGAGGTATTTGGTAAAAAAATCTTGTGATATCTGATTTTTACCCTATCGCCCAGCCCTAGTTTGTGCCCCGGGGTGGGAGGGGTCGGCACGCTTCAGAGTCCTGGTGGCGTAAAGGTCCTGGAGTGGCGGCAGATTGCAGCCAATCACCTTTCTCTGCAGACCGAATGACACGCTGCAGTCTACTCTTGTCCTCGGCAGTGCTAGCAGCGTACCAGATGGTGATGGAGGAAGTGAAGATTTCCCATGAAATCCCGTTCTCCGTCCTCAATGTCAGTGACGTAATTTACAGAACTGCCTTAAACTCTCTCCTGAAACAACCGGATGTTCTTTATCACAGTGCCGTACGTTTTGTGACCAGAGTCCCTTTTAACACCCACCGCTGCAACCTCTACGCATTAGTTGGCTGTCTCTCGTTACACACTCAACACTTAAAGGTCCCATGGCATGAAAAATTCACTTTTCATTTCCCCCAGCCTGCCTATGGTCCCCCAGTGGCTAGAAATGGTGATAGGTGTAAACCGAGCCCTGGGTATCCTGCTCTGCCTTTTGAGAAAATGAAAGCTCCAAATGGTCCCAGACACAGAAATGGTACATCCTAAGGAAAGCTTATTGTGGGACTGGCTCGAGTGCTCTGTAAATCTCGTGGGTGTAACCAGGGGCGTAGCACAAGATCCTGGGCCCTATGCATAGGCAGTCCTGATGCCACATGGCAGATTTAAGAAGAGATCACAGACTCTGGGTTTCCTCTCAGTGACGACAGACTTTCAGCTCCGACCAGAGAAGAAGAGAAGGCAGAGAACTGCTTCTTCTGATTATAATGGGAGTCTTAAATGTGTCTTATATTTTCATCTACAGTGGGGCTTATAAGTTTATGAACCCATAATAATGGGAATTACAAAATGTTTTGGGTCTTTGTAAATTATATAGTGTGGTCTAAACCTACTCTATCTGTAAAGTGTGTTGAGATAACTCCTGTCATGATTTGATACTATAAATAAAATGTAATTGAATACTAAAGTTGATATAAAAAAGGAATAAAAAAACCCATCTTTTGGAAATTGATCTTAATGCCTTAATTAAAAATATTAGTAAAAATCCAACCTTTAAGGACACCAATTTTCTTTGTGAATGAATAATGTATCGTAAATAAATAAATGTTCTTCATTAAAATACAGGGGGCATAAGTCAGTCCACCCCTATGTTAAATTCCCATAGAGGCAGGCAGACTTTTATTTTGAAAGGCCAGTTATTTCATGGATCCAGGATACTATGCATCCTGATAAAGTTCCCTTGGCCCCCACATCATCACATACCCTTCACCATACCCCCACATCATCACATACCCTTCACCATACCCCCCACATCATCACATACCCTTCACCATACCCCCACATCATCACATACCCTTCACCATACCCCCACATCATCACATACCCTTCACCATACCCCCCACATCATCACATACCCTTCACCATACCCCCACATCATCACATACCCTTCACCATACCCCCACATCATCACATACCCTTCACCATACCCCCACATCATCACATACCCTTCACCATACCCCCACATCATCACATACCCTTCACCATACCCCCACATCATCACATACCCTTCACCATACCCCCACATCATCATGATGGTGAAGGGTATGTGATGATGTGGGGGGGTTATTTTAATCCCAAAAGCCAAGGGAACTTTATCAGGATGCATTGTATCCTGGATCCATGAAATAAATGGCCTTTCAAAATAAAAGTCTGCCTGCCTCTATGGGAATTTAACATAGGGGAGTGAATACTTATGCCCCCTGTATTTTAAGGAAGAACATTTATTTATTTATGATACATTATTCATTCACAAAGAAAATTGGTGTCCTTAAAGGGTGGATTTTTCCTATTTTTCTAATTAAGGCAATAAGATCAATTTCCAAAAGATGATTTTTTTATTCCTCTTTTTAGTCAACTTTAGCATGGGTTCATACACTTATGAGCAGCACTGTACATGTCCAGTGTGTTTTAAAGTAAAATAGTGTAGCCTTTGGAGACACTGAAGTTCAGAGAAGTTTCTGAATGTAAAATCTAAAGTCAGCTTTTAGTATATATTAATAAGTAAATTAATACAAATAAAACAACATAAAATTGATAATTTCTCTACACAATTAAACAAACAATACAACAAACAAACAGGGAAACGTAACACAAAAAATATGCATATCAAGAAATAAAGCGAGTAAAAAGACAGAAAAACAACCTATAGTAAGACAGTAAATGCAACCGTAAGAAGTTTCCCAACATAAGGTTTAAGACTTCTTTAACTGTGACCTAAAGGCTGTCTTGATATAAGACAAATTGTCAAATGGAAATCATTTTTGTTCGCTAATTGAATGACCTAGCTTCACCCTTTTCCCCCAGGCTTTTATTTTGAATCTTCCCATGTGAGATGCTTTTATTTTGTAGGCCACTTCCTGTCACTTCCTGTATCGTGTCCGTTTAACGGTGTGAACTTGACGCAGCTGTTCCCGCGGTCTCCCCGCAGCAGCAGCAGTCGGTGCTGCTGGACGGACACACGGAAAGACAGACAGACGGAGAGAGAGACAGACAGACGGAGAGACAGACAGACAGACGGAGAGACAACCAGACAGACGGAGAGACAGACAGACAGAGAGACAGACGGACAGACAGACAGACAGAGAGAGAGAGAGAGCGAGAGAGAGAGAGACAAAAACGGAGAGACAGAGACAAACCGAGAGACAGACGGAGAGACAGACATAGAGAGAGAGAGAGACAGACAGAGCGACAGACAGACAGAGACACAGACAGACAGACAGACGGACAGACAAAGAGACAGACAGACAGAGAGAGAGAGACAAACAGACGAGAGACAGACAGAGGGACCGGATACCTGATGAACATCAGCGGACCTGTTTGAAGACCGCAGCATCTAGGCTACTCAGGTAAGACTGACGTCTTATACTGTATATAATGTACATATACTGACATACTGTATATAATATATATAATATACATATATTCACAACTTATACTGTATATAATATACATATATTCACATCTTATACTGTATATAATGTACATATATTCACATCTTATACTGTATATAATGTACATATACTGACATACTGTATATAATATATATAATATACATACATTCACAACTTATACTGTATATAATATACATATATTCACATCTTATACTGTATATAATGTACATATACTGACATACTGTATATAATATATATAATATACATATATTCACATCTTATACTGTATATAATGTACATATATTCACATCTTATGTATAATGTACATATATTCACACCTTATACTGTATATAATGTACATATATTCACATCTTATACTGTATATAATGTACATATAT
>NC_041338.1:37083619-37101119 GCF_004354835.1 Perca flavescens
TAAAAATGGAGCAAAGCCAGGGGGAAGGGAAGTATGTAAAGTAAGACGTGTGTATGTTTTGCCACTGTATGCAAATCTCTCGTGGTTTTACTTTGATGACTGTGTACTTTGAGTGTTACCTCGAGCTACCGGTAGCTCTCCAGCTACTTGTTGGCGACCACTGGTCTATAAGATCATCATGTGTTTGCAGCGTCTCTGTCCTGTGAGAACCACGTACAGTACAGGCCAAAAGTTTGGACACACCTTCTCATTCAATGTGTTTCCTTTTTATTTTCATGACTATTTACATTGTAGATTCTCACTGAAGACATCAAAACTATGAATGAACACATGTGGAATTATGTACTTAACAAAAAAGTGTGAAATAACTGAAAACATGTCTTATATTTTAGATTCTTCAAAGTAGCCACCCTTTGCTTTTTTTGATAACTCTGCAAACCCTTGGTGTTCTCTCAATGAGCTTCATGAGGTAGTCACCTGAAATGGTTTTACCTTCACAGGTGTGCTTTGTCAGGGTTAATTAGTGGAATTATTTCCCTTATTAATAAAAAAGCAAAGGGTGGCTACTTTGAAGAATCTAAAATATAAGACATGTTTTCAGTTATTTCACACTTTTTTGTTAAGTACATAATTCCATATGTGTTCATTCATAGTTTTGATGCCTTCAGTGAGAATCTACAATGTAAATAGTCATGAAAATAAAAAGGAAACTCATTTGAATGAGAAGGTGTGTCCTAACTTTTGGCCTGTTCTGTATCTCTACCTTTGAATCCAGTATTTGTTTGTCAGTTCCTGGGATTATAAAACTCCTTCCTCCAGCTCCTGTTACCCTCGGTTCACCTGTGTGACGCCTGTCTGGGAGGAAGGAGCCGTGGTTGTGGTGTCAGAGGGATATGATTTCCTTATTGTTTGCATGCATTTTATTGATGAGGATGTGGCGGCCATGCTGTGGTGGACACACAGTCGGACCACGAGGAAGAAGATAGTGGACTGGTTTGACCCGCAGCAGCCGGGACGGAGGCTGATGTTAACTTCACCACAACAACAAGCGACAAAAATTTTGAGAAAAGGGGAATTTTCTTTATTCAAAAAAGAGACAAACTTCTAAAAAAAAAAAGAATAGAAGGAAGGAAGGCAACATCAGGTCAATGTATCAATATATACAGTACAGGCCAAAAGTTTGGACACACCTTCTCATTCAATGCGTTTCCTTTTTATTTTCATGACTATTTACATTGTAGATTCTCACTGAAGGCATCAAAACTATGAATGAACACATATGGAATTATGTACTTAACAAAAAAGTGTGAAATAACTGAAATGTCTTATATTTTAGATTCTTCAAAGTAGCCACCCTTTGCTTTTTTATTAATAAGGGAAATAATTCCACTAATGAACCCTGACAAAGCACACCTGTGAAGGTAAAACCATTTCAGGTGACTACCTCATGAAGCTCATTGAGAGAACACCAAGGGTTTGCAGAGTTATCAAAAAAAGCAAAGGGTGGCTACTTTGAAGAATCTAAAATATAAGACATGTTTTCAGTTATTTCTCACTTTTTTGTTAAGTACATAATTCCATATGTGTTCATTCATAGTTTTGATGCCTTCAGTGAGAATCTACAATGTAAATAGTCATGAAAATAAAAAGGAAACACATTGAATGAGAAGGTGTGTCCAAACTTTTGGCCTGTACTGTATATATCTATATATCTATCTATATATATATATATATATATAGATATATATATAGATATAGATATAGATATAGATATAGATAGATAGCGTGGGAGCCGACATGTGACGGCAGGAAAGTGGAACCTCGAGTTAAAGAGCTGAAGTGTTTCCCATTACAGCCGACAGCCGGCATCTCCCTGAGGTGCTGCCTGATTTAATCAGCGGGCCCGGGACTCCCTCCGAGAGGATGTCTCCATGGAAACCAGGAGAGAGGAGGAGACGTACCTGCTGTGTGTGTGTGTGTGTGTGTGTGTGTGTGTGTGTGTGTGTGTGTGTGTTGGTGTGTTTCATAGAAAAGTCTGCACATCAGCTGTTATTATTTAGACCAGGGGTCTCCAACCTGTCTTCGTCTGAGAGCTACTTTAGAGAGTGGGGGTAATGTTCATTCATTTCTTAACTGTTTGTGGTAACTTTATATGGAATTGTTTTCCTCTTGAATGTTTATTTAACTTCTTTTTTCTTTTCCCCTTTTTCTCCAGTTTTGGGCATCATGTGTTTCTTTGGATATATTGTATTTTAAAAAAAGCCTCCCACTTCTTTTGCGATGTATATGGTGAAACCGTCTATGAAAATGTCGTGGGTGTGGGTTTTTTGGGCCACTCACACCTAATCAGACTAATTGAAGCCAGATGGTGTCTCAGCTGAATGTGAGCCTGTGTTCACCATTTGACTGAAGAAGACCCAGCAGGGTCGAAACGTTGCATTTTATATTAAATATGGGAGTTTAAAGCAGTGTTGCGGACATTATATTCTATTCGTTTTAAGTACTTTAGAGAGTGGCCATGAGCTACTTGCATCACATCGCTTGTATTTATTAACATAACACACATAAGCTCAATGAAGCTACTGTTTGCTGAAAATGCAATACCCAAAGCTTATGAAAAATCACAACTTCACGTCAAGGTTCATGACTATTTTACTCTTCTTTAGCCCACATAGTTATAGCTACATCACTGAAAATATTCCCATCAGAGTCCAAGGAAAAGTGACCACTCATGAGCTACTGGTAGCTCACAAGCTACTTGTTGGAGACCCCTGATTTAGACAATCTTTGAGTCTGTGTGTCCACGCTCCGGCACTTTTTTGTCTCACTGTCTTTGTTTATATACAAATATAAATGATCTTGTAATGTTTTCAGTTAATTTGGCGTGCTTCAACACCTCCAAAATGATGCCATAAAAGCTCCTTGATCGATCTCCACAATAAACGGAAAGTTATACCGCCAGCTGAGCGTCGCCCAAGTAGCGTTTAGTTTCTCTGCCCGAGCACGAACTTGACCGATATTTACCGCCACTGTCCCAGGGCCACGCCGGCCCTTCATCAAGCATTGGTGGTAGTTTTAATCATGACTTTATTAGCCTAATTGGGTGGGGAGAAAGCTATGCCTCTCCAGCTTCTCCTCTAGCTCTGAGTATACTGTATGTCCTGCACTGACTTGAGTGTGAGGTAAACTGGGCTAAATTGTGTCTCCCCCATCTGTAGCACCGCTTCGGTAATTGTGCAACCAGACCAGATATCTCACCAGTCCTTTAGCACCAGATATGGTCTCTCCTATACCAACCAGACCAGATAGTCTCAGATATCTCACCAGTCCTTTAGCACCAGATATGGTCTCTCCTATACCAACCAGACCAGATAGTCTCAGATATCTCACCAGTCCTTTAGCACCAGATATGGTCTCTCCTACACCAACCAGACCAGATAGTCTCAGATATCTCACCAGTCCTTTAGCACCAGATATGGTCTCTCCTACACCAACCAGACCAGATAGTCTCAGATATCTCACCAGTCCTTTAGCACCAGATATGGTCTCTCCTATACCAACCAGACCAGATAGTCTCAGATATCTCCCCAGTCCTTTAGCACCAGATATGGTCTCTCCTACACCAACCAGACCAGATAGTCTCAGATATCTCACCAGTCCTTTAGCACCAGATATGGTCTCTCCTATACCAACCAGACCAGATAGTCTCAGATATCTCCCCAGTCCTTTAGCACCAGATATGGTCCTCCTACACCAACCAGACCAGATAGTCTCAGATATCTCACCAGTCCTTTAGCACCAGATATGGTCTCTCCTACACCAACCAGACCAGATAGTCTCAGATATCTCACCAGTCCTTTAGCACCAGATATGGTCTCTCCTACACCAACCAGACCACACTTTCTACACTAATCAGACATGTAAATGTTCATGTAACATGTCTGACAATGAACACATAGATTCTTAGATGTGTGACGGTGGATCGTCCAGGAAAAGCACCGCGATAAGTCTGGAAGCTGCACAGACCAGATGTGTCACGATATGGACCGATGACCGCGAACGGTGTCCGAACATTGAAAGAGAAAATAAGACGAGAAAAAATGTAATCGTAATCAAAAAATTGTCTTTGGCACGGCAGGCTCAAATGACAAAAATACGTACAGTACAGGCCAAAAGTTTGGACACACCTTCTCATTCAATGTGTTTCCTTTTTATTTTCATGACTATTTACATTGTAGATTCTCACTGAAGGCATCAAAACTATGAATGAACACATATGGAATTATGTACTTAACAAAAAAGTGTGAAATAACTGAAAACATGTCTTATATTTTAGATTCTTCAAAGTAGCCACCCTTTGCTTTTTTTGATAACTCTGCAAACCCTTGGTGTTCTCTCAATGAGCTTCATGAGGTAGTCACCTGAAATGGTTTTACCTTCACAGGTGTGCTTTGTCAGGGTTCATTAGTGGAATTATTTCCCTTATTAATAAAAAGCAAAGGGTGGCTTAAAATATAAGACATGTTTTCAGTTATTTCACACTTTTTGTTAAGTACATAATTCCATATGTGTTCATTCATAGTTTTGATGCCTTCAGTGAGAATCTACAATGTAAATAGTCATGAAAATAAAAAGGAAACGCATTGAATGAGAAGGTGGGTCCAAACTTTTGTCCTGAACTGTATAAGAAACACATAGAGATACACACACAAACATATGCAAAAAGAGGACTGAGTGGAGTGGGATATGTTGCCTATGTGTGGTGAGGGTAGTGGGGATGTAGGATTGTTTGTGTTTACGTGCCAACAGGACTGTAACGTTGACCTGATGGTGGTCTGTGACAGGATTGGTGGATCCGGTGTGATTGTAGTGGCTTTCCCGAGTAGGGATAGACCGATTTTATAGACCGGCATTATTTAAAGACAGGCATCCACGGGCAGCTCTGTGTTGCTGATGCACACTGCACACATAATTTGGGTTATATATGAATGTTAAGATGATTGCAGAAGTGACACTGATCTGTGTTTTTAGTTATTATTTTTAAAGAAATGGCAGAGCAGATTCTCGAAAACACATCCAGCGTTGGCAGGGTTTTCACATTTTTATGATGTAAATTGAGGGATATTTAAATGAGCTGACATGTCAACAGGCTTCCTTGTGTTGTTAATGGACACATGTGAGCAACATGCAAAGTGGGTTTGAGATGCAAAAAACTGCAGAAAAAGCCCCACAAGTCTCAGCGTTCATACAGCAGAGAGAGTAACCCTGGCTGCCATGGGCTGTGATGGGCAGGTGTTTGTGTTTGAGTGTGTGGTTGTGTGTGCGTTTGTGTGTGTGCGTGTCTGCATGTGTGTCTGTGTGTGCGTGTGTGTGTGTGTGTGTCTGCGTAAGTCTGCGTGTGTGAGTGTGTGTGTGTGGACCTTTAACCCGCGGTGTTCTGTCTGTGCGTGTGTGTGTGAAAGTTTTGTGTCTGTGTGTGCGGTGTGTGTGTGTCTGTGTGTGCGTGTGTGTGTATGTCTGTTTGTGCGTATGTGTGTGTGTGTGTCTGTATGCGTGTGTGTGTGTCTGTTTGTGCGTGTGTGTGTATGTGTGTGCGTGTGTGTGTGTTGTTTGAGACAGCCATGTGCTTTGTGTGTGTGTGTCTGTATGCGTGTGTGCGTGCAACGGTATGTTGTTCTCTATTGTAAAATGTATGTGTGTCTGTATGCGTGTGTGTGTGTCTGTATGCGTGTGTGTGTGCGTGTGTGTGTCTGTGAACAGCATGCAAAGCAGTTTTGAGATGCAAAAACGGCACAAAAGCCCCACAACTACAGAGCAAGAAGAAGACAGTCGTACGGTAAAAGCTTACAGCTTAATTCAACAAATGCTGTTTTCCTATTGGCTGCAGCACATTCCTCTGGTTATTGATTTAATAAAACTAATCAGCTGGAGTCGACCAGAGGAAATCTCTTCACTCGGTTTTCCTCACAGTCGTCTCGGCTCGACTGAATTTTCCAGCCTGAATTCAGCCGACACGGAGAGAAACACTTCTCATCTGAACAGCCCTCTTTTCATGGCCGTTACCATGGCAACAGAGAGAGAGAGAGAGAGAGAGAGAGAGAGAGAGAGAGAGAGAGAGTAACCCTGGCTGCCATGTGTTGTGCTGGGCATGTGTTCAAGTGGGCGTGTGTGTGTGTGTGTGTGTGTGTGTGTGTGTGTGTGTGTGTGTGTGTGTGTGTGTGTGTGTGTGTGTGTGTTCGATCTGAGCGAGCACCGTCACAGCTTCAGAATAAAGATTTTCCTTTCGACCAATCAGAGCTCTCCCCTCTGGAGGGAAGGTATGTAGGGCTGCAACTAGCGACGGTGGCTCTGATAAATAGTCGACACAATCCAGTACCGTGAGCTATTTAAATCAGCTGATACATGGTTAAACCTCATTGGCTCTCACCAGTGGTCACCAGTTGGTCCACAGCAGTCCCACCAATCAGTCCCAAAACCTCCCAGCTCGCGGTGCGTTCTCCTTGTCTCGTAATCGCGACTAGTAGCTCGAGTGTGACGTCACATCCGTGTCGTAAAAACGAATAACCCGCGGGGTTGTTGCGTTCTTTTTGTCACACGATACTACGAGTCGGAGACAAAGATGGATTTTTGTAACATTTTTAGTAACATTTAGGATTCTATTCACCCAGTTATTGACATATTACACAAATATATTTCACAGTTTGATGAAAATTAGGTTTTGATTAACGTTAACTTTAGGCTACTGCTCTGCTTTCTGCTCCAGACTCGGCTTAAAGCCATTGTTGTCACATAGCAACCGAGCATCTCAGCTGCACAAGCTACAGAATAACTAATCAGGCGATATTTAACTCCTAATAAGACTGTAGAGACATGTCTATAGGTAGCAGTATACAGCACTATGTTTAACTCCTAATAAGACTGTAGAGACATGTCTATAGGTAGCAGTATACAGCACTATGTTTAACTCCTAATAAGACTGTAGAGACATGTCTATAGGTAGCAGTATACAGCACTATGTTTAACTCCTAATAAGACTGTAGAGACATGTCTATAGGTAGCAGTATACAGCACTATGTTTAACTCCTAATAAGACTGTAGAGACATGTCTATAGGTAGTAGTATACAGCACTATGTTTAACTCCTAATAAGACTGTAGAGACATGTCTATAGGTAGCAGTATACAGCACTATGTGTACCACTTCTTCATTTGGTTACAACAAAGACAAAAGTGCTTAAAATTGTAGAAAACCACAATGTTTACTACGTGTGATGCACGACGTAGCCATCTTTGAAAGTGAACTCGGGGTCCTCTGAGTTCAGACGACTTGACGAGTCGTATATATACGACCTCGGGCTTCGGTTCGTAACTCCGCAAAACGACTGTACATCGACTTCGGTGGACAAAAAGAACGCACCGTTAGAGCGTGCACACTGTCTGAGAGACACGCACGTCTCAGGCACGGCTCGAGCCGCGCCGAAAATGCGTTCGTGCGAGAAATAGGACCGGCGCCAGCGTGTTGGAAGCGTTTTCAGGCAAAATAGAATAGGAAAAGATCTTTATATGTAATTTAGACACTTAATAAAGGACATGTTGATGTTTGAAAGTCTCGAGGCTTTGACATAAATGCAGATACAGTACAGGCCAAAAGTTTGGACACACCTTCTCATTCAATGCGTTTCCTTTTTATTTTCATGACTATTTACATTGTAGATTCTCACTGAAGGCATCAAAACTATGAATGAACACATATGGAATTATGTACTTAACAAAAAAGTGTGAAATAACTGAAAACATGTCTTATATTTTAGATTCTTCAAAGTAGCCACCCTTTGCTTTTTTTGATAACTCTGCAAACCCTTGGTGTTCTCTCAATGAGCTTCATGAGGTAGTCACCTGAAATGGTTTTACCTTCACAGGTGTGCTTTGTCAGGGTTCATTAGTGGAATTATTTCCCTTATTAATAAAAGAAGGTGACAAAGAAGTTATTGTCCGTACGTCCAGACGCTAGCCGTGCGTCGCCGTTTACATCGGGATATTGCCAATTGATTACAAATTCCACGTATACAAGAGAAACTCTCTCTGCTCACACATGTAAACAGGTTATTATATTCCATGTATACAGGAGTAACCCTCTCTGCATGTAAATGGGTTATTCCGAATGTTTCAGAAACCCGAATAGTGACCTTAACCTGACCTTAACCCGACCATAACCGGAAAATTGACAGCTTGTAAACGTAGTCAGCGGTGTTGTTTGAGACTAGCCATGTGTTGAAATGTGTGTGCATGTCATGGTGGTATGTTGTTCTCTATTGTAAAATGTATTTTAAAACTGTAATGCTTCTAAAAGAAAATCCCCTTTTTTTTTTTAGCAGGTGGTTTCTGAAAGTTTAGCGCAATAGTTGTAGTTCTCATGCTTCCTAATTACGCTGCTGCTCCATATACATATATTCTCCCCGAGCGTGATGCTGTCATCACTCACATGTTTACTTCTTCTCCAGCTCACTGGCTGTTGTTCACTCTTCTATATTTAGAGCTTGGTATCCAAAGCTGCATCCCTCTCTCTCACTCCCTCACTCTCCTCCTGATCATCGTTTCGAAGTCTTTCCAGAAAAGTGTTGATGTAACTGTGTGGTACATTTAAAAGGAAAAAAAAAAAGCTTTATTGACAGCACCATGTGGCGACGGAGCTACCTGCAGACCCAGAGGTGTGACCCTGACATCGTCACCTATATACGTCAGGATAGATGTGATCAGGAACTTAAAATATAACGAGTGTTTGATGCCGTTCTGCCCTTCTGACCCTCCAGGCCGATAATTATGATGTCGGAGAATTTGGAGCCGAGCGATGATGTCAGCCTCCTGCACCCCCACGAGTTGGAGCCCCCGAGGGAGGAGGACGGACACTGCCCCCTGCCCTTCAGGTGAGAAACTGCACTTTAGCTGCGGTCGGACTAGTCTGGCATGTTATATAGACCTTAGTGGTCCCCTAATACTGTATCTGAAGTCTCTTTTATATAGACCTTAGTGGTCCCCTAATACTGTATCTGAAGTCTCTTTTATATAGACCTTAGTGGTCCCCTAATACTGTATCTGAAGTCTCTTTTATATAGACCTTAGTGGTCCCCTAATACTGTATCTGAAGTCTCTTTTATATAGACCTTAGTGGTCCCCTAATACTGTATCTGAAGTCTCTTTTATATAGACCTTAGTGGTCCTCTAATACTGTATCTGAAGTCTCTTTTATATAGACCTTAGTGGTCCCCTAATACTGTATCTGAAGTCTCTTTTATATAGACCTTAGTGGTCCCCTAATACTGTATCTGAAGTCTCTTTTATATAGACCTTAGTGGTCCCCTAATACTGTATCTGAAGTCTCTTTTATATAGACCTTAGTGGTCCTCTAATACTGTATCTGAAGTCTCTTTTATATAGACCTTAGTGGTCCCTAATACTGTATCTGAAGTCTCTTTTATATAGACCTTAGTGGTCCCCTAATACTGTATCTGAAGCATCTTGTATATAGACCTTAGTGGTCACTGCCCCCTGCCCTTCAGGTGAGAAACTACACTTTAGCTACAGTCGGACTAGTCTTGCATGTTCAGACCCTCCTCCACGGCACCGCGGAGGAAGGTCCGGCTAGTCCACACACGCGTTCCTGGATGGGAGAACAATGTGCTCTGGTTCATCGGCATTTTCTTTAAACCTCCTGTTGTCTTCGGGTGAAATTTGAGAAATGTGATAATGCGATCGCATAATTCAACGCATAATCAGCCAAAGTCCACATATTTAATCAGGGGGGGAGGGGTGCATTTATTCAAAAACGGCACACTTTCGCTGCATAAATTGCCCATATAATAAAAATAAATATGCAGGGCTTGCATGATGTCATAATCCCCGCATTTTCGTTGCAAAAAAGTCCCATAATATACTGTATCTTAGCAGAAAGTTGAAAAATTTTGCGTTTACTTTACACAAGAGCAGCCATTTTCCCCTGTTACCATGGGAATGTTATGAAGGGGAGGGGGAAATCAGTTTTTTTTTCTCTTTTTCATCAAACTGAAGTTTTTGCAAGTTTACGCAATTTCATCGCATAAAATTGCATAAATATCTTGCATATTCCATCGCATTTTTTAAGAAAACGTGCCGCATAATCAAGGATTTTTGCCCACAACAATCACAAAAAACTTTCTATATCAGAATAAAAGAATTTTGAAAAAAGTGACAAATATTGAGAAAAAGCTACAAAAATGCATCTTTTGTTTTGAAAAGTGGCAAAAAAAACCATCAAAAACATTGACAAAGGTGACAAAAACTTGTTAAAAAATTGACAAAAACCTAATTAAAAAAAAAAAAAAGCAAAAAATGTGACAAAAAATATTGATTAAAATCGACAAAACTTAGAGAAAAGTGTAGAAAAAGAACAACAAAATGTTGAAATTTTGACCCAGAAAAACACAAAGTTGCAGGTCGACGGGACGACAACACGAGAGTTAAACCAATCACAATCGTCTTGGGGGCGGGACTAAGCTCCAGACGGAGCCACGGTGCTTCTGCTAAATAGTCTCAGGAAGGAACTTGTTTTGGTGGAACATGTGTACGTTCAAAAGTAGTTTTAGTCGTGCAACAGAAAACTCAGATAGGACAGATAGTCTAGCTAGCTGTCTGGATTTACCCTGCAGAGATCTGAGGAGCAGTTAACCATAGTCCTCACAAATCAGCCGGAGAACCCGGTGCCTTAATGACCGGTATCTACCGGCCTGAATAGCAACGCGGATTTCGGTGCGTCATTTCAGTGCTACTGTCACACAGTAGAGGAATTACCGTATAGTACAGGAGAAGCTCACAGGCAGTTTGGACTTCCATTAGCTGTTTAGGTTTAATTACTAATATTAACTAGCATGTTAGTGATCAGTAATTACTAATATTAACTAGCATGTTAGTGATCAGTAATTACTAATGTTAACTAGCATGTTAGTGATCAGTAATTACTAATGTTAAATAGCATGTTAGTGATCAGTAATTACTAATGTTAACTAGCATGTTAGTGATCAGTAATTAGCCTGTGTCTATGTTATCTCCTTACATATACCTACACTCTCCGTCTCTGTAAGATTGGGAATGATTGAGATTTCTCTCTCACAGCTACCAGAAGACTTCACACTTTCAGACACGTTGCTCACGTCACATCTACGTCGTCTCTGTCAGTTGGAGGCTGCTCAGTAAAGCAAGAGATCACTGGAAAAGTGACTTCTAATATCCTTCACTGGTCTCTGTCCAGAGACTCGGGGTCTATTGGTCCATTTTTTATATATACTGTCTTTGGATTAAACGGTTAAAATGCTGACAGCTAAAGTCACAGTGTGACTGTATTTCACCGGACAGGATTCAAACACCGGGACGTAACAGTCTGCAGCTGCCGTTGTCGGAAAAACAACACAGACAGGTGCGTTCGCTTGAAACTCGCCTCGCATGTATACATCATCTTATGCATTGGCACCGTTTTAAAAGTATCGTTGTAGCCCCGGTATCGGAAAAAAAACCCAAACGATACCCACACTAATGTTTATTCATAAATGATATCCACGCTTTATTATTTAAAAATGTGAATATCATGTCTGTGAGTCCAGTTGTGACGGAGTGATGACTCAGAGAGGGATTGCCATTTTGGATGCAAATTGAGTAGCTTAATCTTCTCCATGATGAGTGTGTCTGCTGACTGCCATGCTCCAATAACTTGCAACCTGCATGCACCTGTCTCTCTCTCTCTCTCTCTCTCTCTCTCTCTCTCTCTCTCTCTCTCTCTCTCTCCTCACCTTTCACCTGGACCATCAACAGCTGATTTACATACCTTTGAAGTTAGGCTATAATACAAACTATGTTTTATTATTGGATTCATTCAGGGAAGTTGGGGAAAAAAATCCATTCATATCGTAATTGTTAGATATTAGATCCTTTTATTGACCTAAATATGATCTGTTTATACGGTACCTCTACGACTACATCATATCTGTTGCCAGGGAAACAGAGCTAGAGCAGCAAAAGCCGAAGCTCCACGTTCGTTTCCTCTCTTAAAGTGCCCATATTATGAAACAAAAATCCCTTTTTCTGGTGATTTGGGGAGTTATTTTGTGTCTCTGGTGCTTCCACACGCATACACACTCTGAAATAAACCCATCCATGGTGTTCTGAGTGAGATCTGGTTTCTGAATGTGTCCTGCCTTCAGTCTCCTGGTGAGCTGGTCAAAAACCGCGACCCTTAGCTCGTAGCGCTAACGTTAGCATGCTACCTCGTTCTCAATAGCAAAGCACTGCTGCAACACACACTAGTTCACCATAATCTACCAAAAGAACTACTTCCATGTGCTCCCTGGTTTAGAAGAAGTCTCCCAGCTGATCCTGCCTTGGAACTGACTGAAGTTGGAGAAACAGCCTTTCTTTTACCGTCTATGGAGCTAGCTGACATGAGCTACATCTGAGCTACTGAGCATGTGCGAGTGCAATCAAAGATAGTACAGAAGAAGAAAAGAGGTCTCACTCTGTAGCTAAAACAGAGACCTGAACACAGGGTGAAAAGAGGAGCTGCAGCAATGTGCAGTACAACAGAAATATGGTGTTTTTTGATAATTAAACCATGTAACGAATGCATTAAAACGTGTCTGCTCTCCTGGGTGAAAGTCCTGTGTTTGACCCATCCCAGAACCAACCTCCCTGCGCAGATTTTCGCCCTTTCATACTACTCGCTACGGCGTCAATTCACACGCAATTTATGCTCCACATATCTGGAACAAACTCCCAGAAAACTGCAGGTCCGCTGCAACTCTCAGTTCTTTTAAATCCAGGCTGAAGACCTATTTTTTTTAATGTTGCCTTTCTTTAAATGACCTATTTTTAACTGCTCTTTCTTTAAAATTCTTATACTGCACTGTGCATTCTATTCTTGTCTTTTAATGATTTTAAATTGTTTTTAATTGTTTTTCTAATTGCTCTTTACATTTAATTTTTTTGTCTTTTAATGCTTTGAAATTGTTTTGAATTGTTTTCTAACTGTTTTTTAATGTTTCATGTAAAAGCACTTTGAATTGCCTTGTTTCTGAAATGTGCTCTACAAATAAAGCTGCCTTGCCTTGCAATCGCAAGGTAATGTAAGTCAATGGAAGCCAAATCGCGTTGATAAACACGCTAAAAAGCGAGTATGCGTCTTGATAACTCGGCAATAACGGCATACCAATTGGCGTGTCGTACATACGCTACTTCGTGACATCAGACACTCAACACTCATCCATGTTGAGGTAACGTGCACGAAGGCTGCAGGAGAGAAGACTAAGTCAACGGGAACAGCCGTTCATGTGATGTAGAGCTGCCACCTCTTAGTCGATTAGTCGACTAATCGGTTGTTTTGGTCTTAGTCGACTAAGATTTCTTTAGTCGATTAGTCATTTTTTATGCTTATTCATGCTTAATTACTTATTTCAGGAAACTTCTGAGCACATTTATGGTGAACACAAGATTCAAAGTGGTGCTTTTGCAGGATTAATTGTGGAGAAACTCAGTTTTACAGATGGTTAATTAACTACATTTATATTGTGCTTTTCTAGTCTTAACCACCTCTCAAAGAGCACAGCTCTGTCAATTAAATCAACTAATCGATTAGTCGACAAAATCCTATAAGTGTTAGTCGACCAAGAAGTTCTTTAGTCGAGGACAGCCCTAATGTGATGACTCACTCCCAGAGATCCCTCCTCCTCCTCCTCCTCCTCCTCCTCCTCCTCCTCCTCCTCCTCCTCCTCGTTAACTCTCTCATTAGTCCTGACAAACGAGTGTGTGTGTGTGTGTGTGTGTGTGTGAGTGTGTGTGTGTGTGTGTTTGTGTGTGTTTGTGTGTGTTTGGCTGGGGGATGAAAGCTGAGGAGACGTGCAGGACAGACAATACACAAGAGAGGGAAAGCCTCGCTGTGTCTCTCTCACTGCTCTGTTATTCCCGTCACGTACAAAACAAGCTGCAAGGAGAAGCTGCAGGATCGGGGTGGGGGTGGGTGTGTGTGTTTGTATGTGTGTGTGTGTGTGTGTGTGTGTGTGTGTTTGTTTGTGTGTGTGTGTGTGTGTGTGTGTGTGTGTGTGTGTGTGTGTGTGTGTGTGTGTGTGTGTGTGTTGCCTGCAGCACGTGCAATCAGCTCACGTTTCCAGCCGGGGGACAATACAAAGAGAGACAGAGAGGCTTATAGGAAGGAGGTGTGTGTGTGTGTGTGTGTGTGTGTGTGTGTGTGTGTGTGTGTGTGTGTGTAGCTGGCGTTAAGCCTTAATTCACTTCTGCTGACAGGAAGCTAACATTAAACCCACAAACAAAACACACACATTAAAAATGCTAATAGAAATAAGTCTGCGCTAACGTGTAGACCTGTGAGGACAGTTCAAACTGTCATAGCTTTTAAGCTGTGTCACCAGACAGTTTTAAGACCAGAGTCAGATAAAACACAAGACTTTCACCCAGGAAACAGGTGTTCATGTCCTGGAGAAGTTAAGGAGAAAACACAAGACTTTCACCCAAGAAACAGGTGTTCATGTCCTGGAAGAAGTTAAGGAGAAAACACAAGACTTTCACCCAGGAAACAGGTGTTCATGTCCTGGAGAAGTTAAGGAGAAAACACAAGACTTTCACCCAGGAAACAGGTGTTCATGTCCTGAAGAAGTTAAGGAGAAAACACAAGACTTTCACCCAGGAAACAGGTGTTCATGTCCTGGAAGAAGTTAAGGAGAAAACACAAGACTTTCACCCAGGAAACAGGTGTTCATGTCCTGGAGAAGTTAAGGAGAAAACACAAGACTTTCACCCAGGAAACAGGTGTTCATGTCCTGAAGAAGTTAAGGAGAAAACACAAGACTTTCACCCAGGAAACAGGTGTTCATGTCCTGGAAGAAGTTAAGGAGAAAACACAAGACTTTCACCCAGGAAACAGGTGTTCATGTCCTGGAAGAAGTTAAGGAGAAAACACAAGACTTTCACCCAGGAAACAGGTGTTCATGTCCTGAAGAAGTTAAGGAGAAAACACAAGACTTTCACCCAGGAAACAGGTGTTCATATCCTGGAAGAAGTTAAGGAGAAAACACAAGACTTTCACCCAGGAAACAGGTGTTCATGTCCTGGAGAAGTTAAGGAGAAAACACAAGACTTTCACCCAGGAAACAGGTGTTCATGTCCTGGAAGAAGTTAAGGAGAAAACACAAGACTTTCACCCAGGAAACAGGTGTTCATGTCCTGGAAGAAGTTCATGAGAAAACACAAGACTTTCACCCAGGAAACAGGTGTTCGTGTCCTGGAAGAAGTTAAGGGGAAAACACAAGACTTTCACCCAGGAAACAGGTGTTCATGTCCTGAAGAAGTTAAGGAGAAAACACAAGACTTTCACCCAGGAAACAGGTGATCATGTCCTGGAAGAAGTTAAGGAGAAAACACAAGACTTTCACCAAGGAAACAGGTGTTCATGTCCTGAAGAAGTTAAGAAGAAAACACAAGATTTTCACCCAGGAAACAGGTGTTCATGTCCTGAAGAAGTTAAGGAGAAAACACAAGACTTTCACCCAGGAAACAGGTGTTCATATCCTGGAAGAAGTTAAGGAGAAAACACAAGACTTTCACCCAGGAAACAGGTGTTCGTGTCCTGGAAGAAGTTAAGGAGAAAACACAAGACTTTCACCCGGGAAACAGGTGTTCATGTCCTGGAAGAAGTTAAGGAGAAAACACAGGACTTTCACCCGGGAAACAGGTGTTCGTGTCCTGGAAGAAGTTAAGGAGAAAACACAAGACTTTCACCCAGGAAACAGGTGTTCATGTCCTGGAAGAAGTTAAGGAGAAAACACAAGACTTTCACCCAGGAAACAGGTGTTCATATCCTGGAAGAAGTTAAGGAGAAAACACAAGACTTTCACCCAGGAAACAGGTGTTCATGTCCTGAAGAAAATAAGGAGAAAACACAAGACTTTCACCCAGGAAACAGGTGTTCATGTCCTGGAAGAAGTTAAGGAGAAAACACAGGACTTTCACCCGGGAAACAGGTGTTCGTGTCCTGGAAGAAGTTAAGGAGAAAACACAAGACTTTCACCCAGGAAACAGGTGTTCGTGTCCTGGAAGAAGTTAAGGAGAAAACACAAGACTTTCACCCAGGAAACAGGTGTTCATGTCCTGGAAGAAGTTAAGGAGAAAACACAAGACTTTCACCCAGGAAACAGGTGTTCATATCCTGGAAGAAGTTAAGGAGAAAACACAAGACTTTCACCCAGGAAACAGGTGTTCATGTCCTGGAAGAAAATAAGGAGAAAACACAAGACTTTCACCAAGGAAACAGGTGTTCATGTCCTGAAGAAGTTAAGAAGAAAACACAAGACTTTCACCCAGGAAACAGGTGTTCATGTCCTGGAAGAAAATAAGGAGAAAACACAAGACTTTCACCCAGGAAACAGGTGTTCATGTCCCAGGAGTAACTACTTAAAGGGACCACTGTTTTAGCCAAAACCACAATCTTATATCCACCCCACCTATCTACAGCTAGAGGAGACCCCACCTATCTACAGCTAGGGGAGACCCCACCTATCTACAGCTAGAGGAGACCCCACCTATCTACAGCTAGGGAGACCCCACCTATCTACAGCTAGGGGAGACCCCACCTATCTACAGCTAGAGGAGACCCCACCTATCTACAGCTAGGGGAGACCCCACCTATCTACAGCTAGAGGAGACCCCACCTATCTACAGCTAGGGAGACCCCACCTATCTACAGCTAGAGGAGACCCCACCTATCTACAGCTAGAGGAGACCCCACCTATCTACAGCTAGAGGAGACCCCACCTATCTACAGCTAGGGGAGACCCCACCTATCTACAGCTAGAGGAGACCCCACCTATCTACAGCTAGAGGAGACCCCACCTATCTACAGCTAGAGGAGACCCCACCTATCTACAGCTAGGGGAGACCCCACCTATCTACAGCTAGAGGAGACCCCACCTATCTACAGCTAGGGGAGACCCCACCTATCTACAGCTAGAGGAGACCCCACCTATCTACAGCTAGAGGAGACCCCACCTATCTACAGCTAGGGGAGACCCCACCTATCTACAGCTAGAGGAGACCCCACCTATCTACAGCTAGAGGAGACCCCACCTATCTACAGCTAGAGGAGACAACACCTATCTACAGCTAGGGGAGACCCCACCTATCTACAGCTAGGGGAGACCCCACCTATCTACAGCTAGAGGAGACCCCACCTATCTACAGCTAGGGGGAGACCCCACCTATCTACAGCTAGAGGAGACCCCACCTATCTACAGCTAGAGGAGACCCCACCTATCTACAGCTAGAGGAGACCCCACCTATCTACAGCTAGGGAGACCCCACCTATCTACAGCTAGAGGAGACCCCACCTATCTACAGCTAGAGGAGACCCCACCTATCTACAGCTAGAGGAGACCCCACCTATCTACAGCTAGAGGAGACCCCACCTATCTACAG